>NC_056725.1:139140561-139440561 GCF_019279795.1 Protopterus annectens
GATTACTTCATAAAACGTGGGGATAGGGAATGTAAGAACCTAAAGATGATGTATTTCTGAAGATGTTCACATTGTGGGCAACTGAGCTGACTTATCTATTACTAATATTTATCTGGTATAATACATATAATATCCGCCAGTGGAGTGCTTATTAATGGCAAACAGGTTTTGCAAAGGACTACACCTTCTTGTGTCATTAACATGCAGCTATTCATTTCAGAAGCTATTGTATAATGAGGGGGGGGGTGCGAAATATAGTTTACTGATAATTTGCCTTCCTTGTTACACTTATTGCATATCTGTGCAAACTCAAGGAAAATTAGATGTATTTAGTTCATACAGTTTGTCCAAAACTGCAGTTCACATGCTTTCTATCAAGGAAAATAGATAACCACGAAACAGGTAGTAATACAAAAAGATCACTTTTTAAGACAGATGTTACTACAATTATTTTTTAATGTTGTACTAATGGCTTTTTTTATACTCATAGCATGATTTGTCATTGCTGATATTAACAAGTTTAGTCTGAGGGTTAAAAATGTAATGAAAATATCTCAGGCATATACTTTTTTCCAGCCTCAAAAGATGGACCTGCCAAGAAGTAAGATTATTTTCTTTTAGTTGGGTTTGCTGTTGAAATGCCAGATAAAGCTTGTGTGGCCATCACACAAAATGTAATATTTCAGTATTTAGAAGCTGTAGTTGTGATTTGTTTAGTATTAGGAAGGTGAGTTGCAAAAGCATATAGCTTGAGTAATAGGATTGTTTTAGTGGTAGATACGTTTTGTTTAAATGGTATGTAGAGTTAGGGTATTTATTAAAAAATGAAAAGAGTTTAATAACATTTTTACAGTTGATTTTTATTTTCCAGTCAAGAAAAGCACGTTATGTGAATTCCTAAACCCTACAAAGCAGATGCTTCCAAGGTCATATTAAAAGCATAACGATTATAGTTAGTGATGCGGAAATTTATAACTATGAATTAGAATGGTTAAAGTAGAAGTTAGATCATATCGTAAACTGGTTAATTAATTAATTGTCTTAGATTACATAAAGTTGCACCTAAATAAGTATCATAACGTGAACAACTATGAACAGTGAAAGTCTTTCTTCTATAGGGCTAAATAAAAAACAGAAAAACTATGAATACATTTAGACTTCCTAACTGTGCTGGCAAGGTGGAAAGCAAATATGAGGGATTCTGATAGAAGTTGTTTTGTTTCTTCAGTAATGCTTACTCTTTCCAAGTAAAAAGGCCTCATATTTGCATATATTGTGATATTTCAATATATATTGCTAATTACGGAGATAATAAGCTTGGAGAAATGTGGTACAATGAAGTGGGATTTTGATATTGTCAGTCTTGACGAACTGTGATTCAATGATGTGGGATTTCAATGAAGTCAGGCAGATCCATATATGTCAATTTTGTATAGTTTTCTTGGGGTGAAATTTGCACTGAATTTGGGAGCTAATATATTTACGATATCTACTGGAGTCAAGTAAGTGGTATCATTTTGAATCAGTTCAAGGCAATGTTAGATGTTAATTTTTAATTTCCTGACATAAGTAAAGAATGATTTGTAATTATCCTTAGTTTCTGATGCTAGTGTAAGTTCATGGGATGTCTTTGTTTTCCTGATAATATTTTCCAGTACCATTGAATTTTTTTTATATTGCCCTTGATTTATGAGTCTTTAGTTTTGCTGTATATTTGAAGAAGCTTTTTTTATTGCATTGCTTAGTTATGTATGTGGACTACCTAGCTATAAACACCTAAAGTTCTAGCATTTATCTTCTCAGAACTGTAGCAGTCACCCCCACTCTTATTCTTGAAAATATACATTTTTATTTAGTAGAGGGTTTATGAAGAGTATAGTTGTAAGGGACTGGGAGCTTCTTCAAAAAGGGACAAGAAGTTTTTTTTTGTGAACCCCAGCGAACAATGACTTCAGAAAATGTACACATTTCAGTAAACATGAATAGTAATAAATCATAATACCCATTTGTTAATCAGGTAGGCCCACACAGTGCCTTTTCCAGGGTGACCCGGGAGCAATGTCTGGTTATTTGACTCGCTCAAAGGCAAATGAGAGCATCAAACCTTGTACCACAGGAACTACAGCTTATAGGCTTGACCCTGTGCACCAACTGCCAAGCTAACAGCCTGCAGTTTGACATGATGTCTACCTAAATCCTTCAAAATAAAGAAAAGGGAGCCATGCACTTTTAAAGCCAGCATGACACAGCATTTGTAAACAGAGTAATTTTAAGTCTTCTAGCTGCCTTAGTTAAAGGAATTACTAAACACAGTTTCCACAGAGTTTGATGTTTTCCCTTTTTCAGTCTTTCCTAAAAAAGGTTCACATCAAGACTATGAAATGAAACTCTCCTCATGGATCCTTTTGTTTTTATATTTATTTTTTTGTGAACCTGGTAAGTCCATATGGTGTAAATGTTACCTTTTAAAGGGTAAGCTGCAAGGATTATCCGGATATGTGACTTGCTCATATCACCCAGTTTATAAATGCAATTCAGGTACTCAAACCTAGGATTAAAGATAAAGCTTACTAATAGCGTGTAACTGTAACTTTCTCAGATAAACCACCAGCATCTATATGAATAAATGTAAAAAAAATTATTCACTTCTGGAACTTATTATCTGAGCAGAATTTCTGCATTCGCAGAACTTCTGTTTGGTGCCTTCTGTGATCCCTTCATCACTCAAAACCAACAATTTTATATTTTGAGCAGATTCATATGATAACTGTACTACTGCAGTGATAATTCAGTATCTCTACTTCATAAGACTTTTTCCTTTTCTGAAATTGTCTCCTCACCATTCACTCCAGAGGCCTCTGCATGACACTTGGCTTTCACAATGGATCATTTCTTGATCCGTCTCATTGTGTCATTGGATTTGGTATCTATTCTCCAAGCTACATTTTCTCTCAACCTGCCTTGTTTAAGAGTACATGCCCCCCCCAAAATTTATCCCTGAATTTCCCAACCTTCTAATTCTACCAAGTATTGCCAACAATAACTGCTTCTTGGTTCATCATATTAGGCAAAGCAGATGGACGTTTTTCTCCTGAATTTCTATAACTACAAAAGTTTAATTATCTTGCACTTGACAAAAAGTTTGCTTCCCATATTACCATCACAGCTGCCAGTAAATATCATCTCGGGGGATAATGATACAGCGCTGACTCTAAAGTCTTCCAATGAAGCCATGTGAGAATATTATGTTGTATTTAGCTCTAGCAGCAAGGCTGATACTTCATTCACTTGCTAACGTATTCATCCATGTTTTGGTGCTTTCTAGTTTGGTAACTGAGAATGAGTAGCACTGTCACCTTACAGAAAGAGGTTCTCCGGTTTGATTCTTGGCTGGGATGTCTTCTATTTGTATGTTCTTTCTGTGTTCTGTGTAATCTGTTTTTCTTCTGCTCCCAAGTGATTTCCACTTCTCACTAGGTTTGTATTTGGTGTCTGTTTGTGCGAGACATGAAAGAAAGGCTTGGCAAGCTATTTCCATGTCATAATTGCCTAGTAAACTCTATTATGGCCATGACTGTTCACAACATCACTGTATGTGGATCATAAGCAAGGCTGGAACTGGGATGGGCCTAATCCATTTTCAGTAAATACTTGAGGAGAAACAAGTTTCTCCAAAATGAGATACATAAAGATATCTTACAAATACAAAATTTCATACAAACACACAAATCAAAATGTGCAGACATCAATAACCAGGATACTCAGGTGTAGTCAATCATAAAAAAGCAAATCATGTCAACAAAACAGCAATATAATACATAAAACCCTAGTGTGTAACGACAATGTAGGTAACTTAAGAATACAGTTCTTTGTCCTGGATAAAACAAAATACATGCAGGCATCTGGGAAATTATAATAGATAATAGTGGTGTATTAAAACAAACATTCATGCTTATGTAAACAGGCCAACTTTTGATACAAATGAAATAAAAACATAGTTTGCATACTATTGGGATAAAGCAAGAGAAGTAAGGGTGAAAGATGTGTTGAAATAAACAGTATGAGAGTTATTAGCTCTATGTATGACCATGTCATCTGTGTACAAAATAAGAAGAAGAAGATGTGAAAAGTTCCTAAGCAAAAGCACAATTGAGAGGGATAGCACTTTTCTTTGTGGGCTTCCATTGAAAAGTAGGGTGCAGTGGGAAGAGGTGTTCCTTATTTGGGCTTTTTAATGCCTGTTTTACAGGAAAGCTTTGAACTATTGTACTGTTTTTGAAGTTATTCATACTTTAAGAAGTGAGTGTTAGAGGAATGAGTAATCAACTAGACCAAAGGCCTTTGTTTGATCATTAATAGGCCATCTATCCATGTTCTGAAGTATATCGTCTGCCAGGATTTATAGGGCAATCATGGTGCTTCTACCAGACCAGAAGCCAGTTTTGATGCTGACAGATAATTTAGTAGGACTATATGTATTCTGGTAGTTGATATATACTAGTTTGTCAAATATTCTAACTAGGTAGGTAATACAGAAATTGATCTGAAGTAATTTTCACTGGATGGTTTGGTTACTTTGGGGATTGGTTTAACTATTTTAGTTTTCTATTCGTTAGGTATGAAGGTGAGACAAATGCTGCATATAGATCAGTGTTATATAAAAAAGTAGTGCCACAGATGTATGCTTTATATGCAGAAAGCAATGCAAATGTAAATGTATCACACTAATACTGTGACTCTTAAAACAACAGTGTGGGTTAAACAGTGATGCAGATATTCTCAGAATATTTAGAGAGCCAAACCACCTGTATCATAGCATGAATACTATTTATGTATTTATTTTTTTTATTTCTTTATGGGAGTAGAGGATTGATTCATATGGACCAACTTCAAACTGATCCTTGTGCAAAACAAGAAATATAAACCTTGAAATAATATAAAGAGATGTGAAAAAAGCTTATAACAGTAGGATACCAGTATATACTTCTTTTAAAAGGACCAAGATACCTATGGATAGACAAAATGTACTTATAAGGGAGAAATAAAGTGAGAAAAAGGTATAGAGAAGAGTATATATATATATATATATATATATATATATATGAGTAAGGAAGAATGTAGAACAGAAAAATAATATGAAAAGGAATGACAGGAAGTGTAAGAGACATTTAACGAGTATTGAGTACTGATCCAAAATGTATTTACAGAATAATAAAATAGGTAATCAGGCATAATATTATAACAGTAAAGCAGGTAATGATGCTTAAGCAGAGTTGACATGAGGGTTATTGAGGAACTATGCAGTATGACTTGAACTGAAGCAGTACCAGCCTAGTACGGCTTTGTGCAGATGGCCTCTAAGTTTATTTATAAACCAGGAAAGTCCAACTTGGAACAAAGCCAATTTTCAACAGAGGCCCAGGAAGAAATGTTCCAGATGCATGTCTTTGTAATGTGGGAGGAAACCAGAGCACCCAGAGAAAACCCACATGAACGACATGCAGACTCCACACAGAAGGCACCCCAGCCGAGAATCGAACTGAGAGCCTCTGGCTGGGAGGTGACAACACTACCACTGCACCACTGCACCGTCCAAGTTAAAGTCTAAGTTAGATTTAAATTCTGAGTAAGACATAATATGTTTTAGGTTGGCAGGCAGGCATTCCTAGAGTGTAGGGCCTAAAGTAGAAAACTGTGTTTGTACCATTAAAGTTAGTTCTTGGAGTATGCAGTGCTGGACCTATGTGTAATTAATTTCTAAGGTTATACGATGGAATGAAATGTGTAGGCTTGCAGCTGGGTGGGGCATTCCAAACCCATAAGCTTACATAGTTATTTATTTTATTTATTTATTTTACATTTGTTAACCGGGGGTGTCTGATTGAGATGAAAAAGCCTTTTTTCAGCAGAGGCCCAGGGAGAAAAGCTCCACACAGAAAAATTACAGATACATTTAGATATTTAGACATGATCAGTATACACACAAATTACAACAGACATGTTTTTACAGTGGTATGCAGTACATCAACAGTTACAGTGGAGAGAACAAACAAGAAAATATTAATTTAAAAATAAAGGTAATTAATAGATTTGTGATGTGCAGCTGAAATTTGGAACATAGGTAAAATACATACATAGTACACAGGTGCAGTACATACATTATAGATTAGCCAGTGCTTGTGAGTAAGAGTGAAAACTATTATCAAGTACTCTAGGTTTAGTATGTGTACCTTATCCGCTTTCACTAGCCTGGGGAGCAGTCATGGCACTGTCAACTTTGCTTGAGATGTTGCCTAATGAGGTTTTAAAAGAAGGCTTTGGATGATGTGTTTTGAATGCTAGTGGGGAGAGAGTTCCATTTTTTAGCCACTGAACTACTACATAGTGTGTCTCCAAAACTATTGTAGCTGTTGGTGACTTCTAGTAGTAGTTTCACTGATGATCTAAGAGGCCTTTTGGCTGAGTGATGTACTAGGTTTTTGAGGGCAGAACACTTATTGGGGAGGGAATAGATAGAATGACAGTGGCAGAACTGATTGTAGGTTAGGAGGATGTGCAGTTCATTCCAGTGGAGTGGTCTCAAAGCAGTAAAGTGATGATTTCTATATGAGCAATTTACAGCAAAGCAGGCAATTCTGTTATAGCAGGCTTCTATTTTGCTTAGTTCAGTTTTGTTGAGATTAGTCAGAATGGGAGATGCATAGAATAGGGTGGATAGAAGTTGGGAGTGAGCAATGGCCGGTCTTGTGTTGTTGGTAAGAAATGGTTTGATACGATAGAGTGATCCCAGTTTGGCATGTACTTTTTTAATAGTTAAGTTGAGATGACTATAAAATCTTAGGTGGGAGTCTATGGTTATTCCCAATAGCTTAGCCTGTGCCACTGGAGCGATTGGAGTAACATTTGTGGAGTAGATAGTGAATTGACTGTTATCAGTGTTTTTGCTAGAACTGGTTATAATCATAAGCTAAGTTTTCTTTGGATTGAGGATAAGTTGGGCTTTGGTAAGGTAGTTTTCAACGTCAGAGAATGCTAGTGGAGTTGTTTGCAGGAGGGTGGGAATATTTTGTGCAGCACAGATTAAGGTAGTATCATCTGCATACTGAATGATAGATGCATGCTGTGTGGAGGTATGGAGGTCATTTGTAAAGATTGTGAATAGTAGTGGTCCTAAGATAGAACCCTGTGGGACTCCTATAGTTATGGATAGCTTAGGAGAGAGAGACTTTTCCCATTTCACAGCTTGGTACCTGTCAGTTAAGTAGCTTTGGAACCAGGTAAGAGAGGAATTTGATAAGTGATATTGGTTTAGTTTGTTTAGCAGGATTTGGTGTGAGACTGTGTCAAATGCTTTGGACATATCCAAAAAAAGAGTTGACACCTGCAGGCCTTCATTTATGAGACGGTTTACTGTGTCAGTGAAGCCGAGGAGGGCTGTAGTGGTACTATGGGAAGGTCTGAAACCATGTTGAGTAGGTGACAGAATGTTGTTGTCTAGGAGATATTTTAGCACCTGGGTATGGATGCATTTTTCTAGGATTTTGGCCAGGGGGGAGAGTATAGCAATGGGTCTGTAGTTATTAAGTTCATTGGAGGTCCCGCCTTTATGTATGGGTGTAAGATAGGATATAGTTTTCAACAATTGATATGTTTATGAGAGTGGAGATTGGGATAGCAATAGCATCTGCTGTGAGTTTCAAGAAATAGCTGTATAGCAGGTCGGCTGCTGTTGATGAGGTTTTTAGTTTGGAAATCATGCTTTTGATTGAAGTGGTGGAAACTGTTTTGAGGGTAAAGCTTGTATTACTGTTATTTGTGCTGGTGGGGGAAATAGTGAGGTTGCAACTGTCCTGTGTTACTAAGGATAAAATTGAGTTCACAAAGTGGGAGTTGAATTGTGTTTCGATGAGAACTTTAGTGTCAGAGGTGGTTGGTTTGGGGGTAGCCTTTTGGCTGGGTTTTAGTAGCTGGTGAGCATTTTTCCAAAATTTTGGGGGGTTGTGTTGGTATTTAGTTTGTAATGTCATGTAGTAGGATTTTTTGTCCAGCCTAATGCATTTTTTGCACGGTTACGCAGTTCTTGGAACTTAGTTAGACTTTGTATTTCTTTGTTTTTTTATAGTAAAGCCAGGCAGTATCTCTGGACTTGAGGATTTGTTTGGTTTCTTTACTGAGCCAGGGGTTTGTAGAGGTTCTAACCTTGATTTTGCTCAATGGAGCAACAGTGTCTAGGTGTTGTAGAAATGTTTTGTTGAAATATGCTACAGCTTGATCAAGTGGAAGGGTTTTTAGGGGTGGTCCAGTCACAGTTACAGTGTAAAATATTGAGGTCCTCAGGAGAGAAATTTTTTGTGTTTCTAGTGGATTTATAGTTAGTAGTTTTGCATATGCTTGTTCTACTACGTATAAGATATATTATGTTGTTGTCACTTAAGGTGTTTGGGAGACTGCCTGTGAGGGGATACAATGTGGGATTGTTAGTTAGGACCCAGTCAAGGATCGATTCCCTTTTAGATTTTTTAGTCACATCTAGTTGGAATTTGGACTAGCTGCTGGTAGCCATGGAGATTTATTAGATTACTTGGTGGTTCTGATATACAGGTGAACCAGTCTAGGTTGAAATCCCCCAGAATAAGGGTTTCTTGTGAGTATGTGGAAGAACACCAGGATAAGAAGTCTTCAAGGCTAGCTGGTGTATTACCAGGTGAAATATAGATCACAATTGTGGCAATGACCTTTTTAGGGTGAAGTTGAAATTGTGAGATAAGTATGTCCCAATTATTGGGGGAGGGGTAGGAGTTTGGTATTTGACGTAATGTTAAGTTGGACTTATACAGTAAGCCATTTGGCTTTTTGTAGAATAGGGTAGTGATATTCACATTGTACAGAGAGGGTTATAAAAAGTATATTTTATTGCTGACAATCTATAGAGCTTTAGTGTTTTTCTTGGAGACAGTTGCAGTTATGGTTAGAGCATATGCTACCTGTGCTAATTAGAATTCCTTTTCCATTAACTGGCTTGTTTCTGAGAAAAGAATGTTAACATTTTTTCTGGGCCTAAAAACGTACATGCTGTAGTTACTTTTGTCTGTATTTTTTATGTGTATTGGATCACTATAGGACTGGTCTAACTGATGCCAAGGTATTTGAAAACGCTTGTTGTTTCAATGAGTTTATTCTTGAGGCTTGCAATTTTCCAGAATGTTATGATAGTGGAAAATTTTTGCTTAGTAGGAAAGAACATGGCTTTGTTTAGTTTGTTTAGCAGGATTTGGTGCGAGACTGTGTCAAATGCTTTGGACATATCAAAAGAGTTGCAGTGGGAGGTGTTTAGGAGTATTTTTTTTACTGTTGATCTATTTAATATGGATGTGCAGCTCTTCTCAGAACTAAACTTGAATGTTAGAGTGGGAGTGGACTGATATGAATAGGGCCATGTTGCCAAAATATAAAATAAGTGGTAAGTAGAGGTGGTCATTTGGAAGTTTATTTTAAGAAACATGAGAAGAGATGGTTGCTAATATGGAGTCTTAGGGACTTCCTTTATTTAAGGTGACAAATTGGAAAGGTGGACTATCCAGTCTTGATTCTGAACTGCTGGTTAGAGAGAAGATAGAAGATGGAGTGGCAGTTTGAGGTGCTGGAAAGATTGCACTGTTTAGAAGGTGGTTTGATTAAAACTCTTCCCCATATGGTGGGCATAATGTGTAAGTCATATATGAAATAGACATAGACAAGGAAAGTAGTGACCTATGGCCTTTACACTGATCATTGAACTAGGGAGTATCAGATCCTGTCAAGAGGAATTTGATTGAGGAGATACTCAATGTCTGAGGAGAGCTATTTTGGAGTAGAAAAGGGAGTAAAAGTAGGGCTGAGGGAAAGATGGTTACCTGCTAGAGAACAGGGGGTAGTTACTGAACTGAATGGGAATGTCCAAAGTGGTAAATTGACCAAGTAATTTGGATAAGTGCTGAAGGAGGAGTTGTTTGTGGGTGTCTGACATCATTCAAGGAGTGATTGGGTTTATAACATAGAGATGGTTATCATGATAGGTGATCAATCTGGACTTCTGGAGATACTAGGTAGGTTTTTGGAATGTGATTTTTTGAGATTAGGAGCTGTAGACATTATATCTTAGAGAAGTGTTCTGAATTTAATGAGAGAAGGTGGGGATGTTTGCCTTCAGGATAAGACTATTTCTGGGTTAAACTGAGGTTTGAAATAGAGAAGGTTTCCACCCCCATATTCTCTCCCTGGCCTGGTAACAAAGATGTAGTTGTAACCCAGAAAAAAAGGTGACATAGGTGGGATCATCCTTTTTAGGCCAAGGTTCATAAATGGTTACAATGTCAGGGATATCAGAGGCAATGTCTTGCCTATTTTTGGTACTATCTGCATTAAGGAGATCTCAAGAAAGAAAGCTGGGGTGGATGGGGTTATGGTGACTGAAGGTAGAGTAGGGCCAGGATTAGAATCAATGCTGACTGTTAATAGCACAATGATGATTGATATTATACATTTAGCTAGAAATAGCAGCAAACAGAAGAGATTATATGCTCTTGAGAACAAGTCATTAGTATAGTTGTACAGTAGACAGCTGACTAGAAATCTTATCCGATGTAAAATACATTCATTACATTCAATAAACAAAACCATCTTTCCTGAGCACAGAGAGTTTTACAGTTTCAGTTTGAGTATAAAGCAGAGTAACATATTTTATAACAGATAAATTATTTGATTGCAATAAACATCTATCACAAGCAGAAACATTGTACACGTTGACATATGGAACCAGCAGTGATCAAAGCTAATACAAATATGCGGCTATGTTTAACTGCAGTTACATTGTAACAGTTAACACCTGATAAGATCAGTGAGTCAGAGCCATTAATGCACAACAATGACCTTAGGTTACCTTCAAAAAGCCAAATGAAGTTTTGCTTCAGTTAAAATGCAACAAAAATAGGCATATACACAAATGTTACACAAGACAATATTTATTAACAAACTGTGCATCACTACCACTAACAGTTGTTGACATTCAGATGTTGAAATAAACTAAACTAAGCATGTGGGATACAAAGGCTATAGCTGAAGCAGTAATGTTAAAGTTAACATAAGATTAAGAACAGTGAGTGAGAACATAACAACACACATTACCTTATGGAAAATTCAAAAGGTCATTTTCCTCTTTCCTGATGTCACTATGCAAATATACATTGATGACTCATTATGCAACTGTATCGTTCAATTATACATTTGCACAAGTCAAACTAAAAATATCTCTCAGCTACTAAGGGTTAGGTACAGTACTATGATGTTTGCCTTCAGAATTAACCTCGTACCTCCTAGACACATTGGTTTTCTTTATAAACTTATACTTGCATAAGGGTACTACCTTTGTCATATTACTGAATGAACACTTCACATAGGCTCCATATTTAACTGTATGTAGTGCACTACATAAAGATCTTTTGTTCTTAAAAGTAAGAAAGTGCTGCTCTTCCTGACTCTGTGCTATGATTTATAACACTCAGGTAATTTCTAGCCAAATATATATCAGGTGAAACCTGTACTTTCTTGTAATACTGAAAGTGCACTTACTTCAGTACATGCAGGGAAAGCAAACAAGTATAACATCAAGTACAGCAATCGTCTAGGAGACCAAAAATATACAAAATGCCTTAGCCAGTTATAATGAAACAATAGGAATGTCCATAGATTTTATCCTTAATGCGCTACACTGTATAAAAACACATAAAAAGCTGAATCTAGAAATTGATCAATAAACTTAGAGGTCAACTTGCAGAGTACTGCAATAGCTTATTGTGACCACAACTTGAATGTAGAATTTAAACGTCACTTTATATAAGTGGGCCAGTCTAAAACGTTGCCATTTCTGTTACTGTTTTATCATCTTTTAGCATTTTAAAGTTTGCTTACTTTGTTGAACTCCTAGTGTAATAACTATATGCTATGAAAAATGTAATATGTTTTATATAACAAGAATACACAATCCATGTTTTTTTTTTTTGGCATTTACTCATGGTGTTGCAAGGTGTGCTCCCAATGGGAATCAACCACCCTGTTTGTTATTGCTTTATACAATGGTGATAGATTTATTTTCAGAAGATATATTTGTATTCTCACCATTGTTATTTATGCCAGGTGTCCTTTAGCTGCACTTTGTATTCTGATGAGCAAGCACAGGTGGGCTGGGGTAACATTTACTTATTTATTTTATTTTTTTTACCTATTTAGTGGTTGACAGTGTCAATAGCTCATTAAGTTAGTTATTGACATAGGATAAGACTGTGGGCTCTAGTCTCACACCATGTGCCACAATTAATTCCCATTATTGTGGCTGTACTTTAGAATAAGTGGTCCTGCTTCCCTGACTGTGCCATCCTTTGAATGAGAAATCAAACTGGGGTCTTATTTACGTAAGATGAGTGTAGCTCAGAAAGATGGAAATGATCCCACTGCACTTATCAACAGAATAGGACTGTGTTATTTAAACTAATAAAAACTAGCTTCACAAAGCCAAAAAAATTTTATACAAATCAGATCTCATTGCAACTGTCATTAACATTAAACTCATTAGGTGAAAAACAAATAACACATTACATATTCTTGTTACATAAAGCAATTTAATTTCATGAATCCTCTTTATTACACCATCCTTTCAGCTTACTAACTTCTCTTTGAAGCAAGGTACCTTGAATGACTTAATGTCAGTCCAAAGCTGTTGAACATCCTCTCTGCAGCTTGGGAACATCGAGAGTGGAATATTTAGTAACACATGGTGGTGCCATAGAGCATGCATAGCAGAAGGTTAAGAATGATTATAGAATGGGCGAGATGTACATGGCACACTGATTGGAGAACATTCTCCAGCAGGGTGTTAATCTACAGGTAATTCCGACTGAAAAACGAGTCCACCATATCACAGCAGCATATTAAGCTGCCATAGAGTTCGGACTGAAAGTAACCTAAATAAGAAAAGTGTGTGTGTGTGTGTGTGTGTGTGTGTGTGTGTGTGTGTGTGTGTGTGTGTGTGTGTGTGTGTGTGTGTGTGTGTAAGAGTGAGAGTGATTGAACAATGGCAGCAGCAGTTGAGAAGTCTGCATAACTCTCGACCGCCTAGCTCAAGAAGTCTGCATAAAGCCTAAGGTAAAAGGGGAGCAAAGGCTCAAAATAGGAACATATTTTAACTACTGTTCTTATAAAATCACAAAGTTACTTGAATAATCAGATTTGTATTAGCATGCATTTTTTGAAGTGCAAGTGTGTGTGTGTGTGTGTGTGTGTGTGTGTGTGTGTGTGTGTGTGTGTGTGTGACAGCTTAGTTAAAATGTTATAATCTGTATGGACTAATTCTAGTTTTCTCCAATGTTATATGTCTTTCCTTACTTCCCTTACCATAAACACTTTAACAAGCTCATCCATTCAGACAGTTATAGAATTAAAATGTATTTCAATCAATACCCGGAGCATACTCCTCACCCGTCATGCCCACTTTTAGTTTTTGTTTCAAAACCATCTTCACCTCTTGTACAGTAGAATCTGCTTCTGTCCCTTTATCTCAGACGACAAGATCTTAACTATTCATAATCTTCTAAATCCACCCCTTTAACCTTAAATAATTCCTTTTTAAATAAGTCTCAACTCTTCAGATTTTCTTTTTCTTCAGTAATGAAAACAGTCCATCCTCCCAGTCTTTCTGCATATGCTTGTTCTCCTTGTAACAACTTAGTTAACAATGGAATTACTTTCACTTTCCTTCCTTTATCTATAAACCTTTGTTTCCTATATATTATACATTACACTCTGCCTGTTCGCTAGAACGTATATATACAGTTTTTCTATGTCAGTAGTCTGAACTACTCTTTATTGCTTACATTTCTGTATTTTTGTTTGTGAAATGTTTTGTACTTCACCTTGGCTGAGCCTGTAATTGGTCAGCATTAATCAGTACACTACCCCAGTAAACAAATATAAATAGAAAATTAAATAAATAAATATAGTTCACATTCATTTTTATAATAGTCAAAACTCTACCCCCCCCCCCTCATTGTACCTCATGTTAACTTTCTGATCACCTCATATCTCACCTCTCAACCTCTTAGAACAAAAAATCTGGACAAAGCCTTAAATAATGGGGGAGTCAAAGGCCCAAAAATATTTAAATATTGTTCTTACAAACTTAGAAAGATGAAAGAATAACAAGTTTTGTGTTTGCATGAATCTTCTGAAGTGTATGAACTCTGAAACTCAAATGACTGTCATTATTATCTGACTTTAACCTCAGTGATTTGCCAATGATTTACAGGAAAACCACAATTTTATGAGAAACAGACCAAAAATATGAGGCAAAAATCTGTACAGTAGAGAAGTATACCTCATAAAACTATTCACTTATTTCTCTGGAAAAAATAGTCATTTCTTTGCAAGTCATCCCAATTATCAACATTTCCTAGTGAACTGACCACAACCTACCAAAATAACTAAATAATTCTATATTTCTTGCTCCTTTATAAACTCGACCTCTAGCTCATCAAGATCTTGTTCTTACACACATACACACACATATATAGGTTGATGTAAATTAACTGTCTTTGCTTGAATACTCATATCATCAAGTGGGTTTAGTATTGAAAAAAGTGATTTTTATTTAAATTTATCAAATACTCATTTTACCAAATGAGATTTATGTCAACTGCTGGTGAAATCAAATGATGGAATGTTTGGTTAAGGTTAGTGTGGAAATGTTTGGACATTACATGTGGGAGTATATGTGTGAGTGTTTGTAGAATAGAATTAGGGTAAGGAGTAGGGAAGGATGTAAGTTTTGTGTTGTGTAGGTCTCATTTTGTATGTGGTGTGTGCCTGAATATTTTGCTCAGTAGCAGTGTTTCTAAAAGCGTATCTCTAAAACAAGGTGCAGGGTTGGGCTTAGGAGAGGTACGGGGTTAGGGTTAAGGTTAGTACTAATGCGTGTTAACCCTAATCGTGTCCCTGCCCCTAACCCCAACCTTACAACTTACCTTAGAAAAACCCTTTATGCAACTCTACCACTGTTCAGACAAATTATGACTGAAGTTAGTGGTAGTTTTGGGGTTTTTTTGAAGAGCAAAGCGACTGAAGAGTGAAAGCTCTTTCGTCGACACATAATGCCGAAGTCTGAAAACAGTGAAGTGAAGCGATTTTTTTTCCCACTTAGCTCTTCTAATATAGACCCGTAGGTTTTTAGGGTTTTCTTAATGGATTAAAGAAATTGCTTATTTTCCTTTTTTATTGTTTTAGGCTTTGATAGACTGGCTGATTGACATTTCAATCAACTGCTATAGATATACAGTAGATAGATAGGTATGTCATTATATAGTCACAAAGCCAACATTTTTACTCCATCCTGAACTGTCATTCAAAAACTGCTATAAAGTATTATTATATAGCGAATCCAAGTTGTCACCTCAATTCTTTATAAGTATCCTCCATTTATTGCCATACCTTCATATCTGCTTTCTTAATCATATCCTTTAATAATTTATCACATTCTCCTTCTGTTTTCCAAAACTTTTTTCCAAAGGTCAGTTAAAATCATCCCAACATATAATGGTACCATTTATTAACAAACATTTTCCTAAAGCTTTAAACATCTCAATCCATAATCTGTCTTTTATATAAGCATGCAGATAAATCAACATTCCCAGCACATTTTTATGTATAAAATCACATCCCAATATTACTATATAATTTTTTGAACTTAAAATCAAAAACTTTTTAAATTAATATAACCTCCCCTGAATGTTCATCAGGGTTGAGAGATCAAAATACTTCCCCACATCACATGTAAGCAAATTTATGTCTTTCATTTAAAGAAACAAACATCTTGAGTAAAACAGATATCAGTATTTTGTTTTTTTTCTGACAGCAGCACTCTGAACTGCCTCACAGTACTTTTAATACTATAAACTTTCAGTGTAACAGTCATTCACTCCTCAGTTACGTTTTAGGTTTAATTTTTTTTTTCTTCTTAATATTTCTTTTTCTGGTGTTTGCCTTTTTCCAAACTGCACCTCCATGATTTAACAATTTTTCTTCTCCACTTCCTCTTTCTTCTTCTGAAATTTTCTATAAAACTAAACAGACATTTTCAGTTTGCACACTCATTCAACCCCTTTATTGTATTAGCATTTTCCATCTCCATTGTTTCATCATGCACAATATCATGATTTTTTTTATTTCTGTCATGTGCATAATTAGTAGTCAGATTTAACAGCATTTTGCACATGTTGTCCTGGCTGACTTTGAAAACTTACATCCTAGTCCCTTCTGGCTCCTCATTCCCAGCATTACAGTCTGTAACATATTCCATCAGATCACTTTGACTTGAAGAAAATATAATCTCAGGAACATTTTTCACATTATTACTTCTTCACAGTCCATGCACTAATGCACGTTCTATATTTTATATAACCTCCTTATAATTTTTATTTTATTTATTATTTTTTTAATAATTTCGTTCCACATATCTCATACCTCCTTTGCAAACAGCCTTTAATGAAAAAGCCCACATTATCACAGAGGTAACAGCATCTGGGCTGGAATTAATAATGAACTGTCCCTCTCAGACTCTGAAGTGTTGCAGTGTTAGAAAGTCAATGCACTATATCATCTTTCATAAAATGTTCGCACAAGACAGACCATCCCTAGTCGAAAACCAGTCCATGTCTCTATTTTCTTCTGTTGGAAAACCTTTTTTTCACAGAACTCAGGCAACAATTTCTTTTCTACTCACTATGTGACACTAGCAGATCTATACTACAAACTTGCACTTAATTTTGTATTAATTTCAAAAGACTGCATTTTATATTCAATCCTGGGCCTTTCAACTGAAAGATTTAAAACCTACCTTCACCTGTCTCTATGGCCTAGAAGAATGAAGCCCTGAGGTGTTGTCAAAGTGACTAAGGTTTGATTAGTGTCCCTGGCATCAGGAGAGCTAGGCTGGGAAGAAGAAAAATGGGAGTGGCTCACCCTCCTCTCACTATGGGGTTGAGTGCATCCCGAGGCTGGGAGACAGGGGAAATCACCTCCCATGATTCACAGGTGGGGGAAGGTTGCAAGAAAGAAATGCTTCCTGTAGAAGAGAGGCAACATTCTTCATAATCAGAACTTTACATCCTCCTTCCCCTGAGTGGAGTGTACATAAGGATATCAGGGCAAAATAATGAAAGAAAACATCATACACCTTTCTGAATTTTTTCTGTATCTATCTCTAAATTTCAGGCACTCTCTTCCATCTTTGCTTACATGTTTTCCAACAGAAATCAGGAAGCCATCAAAATAGGCCTCAAGCCTAGCATGAGTAACCATTAACAAAACATAAATAAAAATAAAAAATAACATTTACAAATCCAATGGACCCTTTTCAGACATAACCAAGGACAAAAGCAAGGTTATACTGATGCCAGTCAACAAAATGAATGTAGATCATACAATTTCAGATATGTACAATGCACAATGAATGCATTTGATAGATATAGCAGAATTTCAGTTAACTGAATAGAGAATTGCTCAGATACAACAAGCATTAGGTATGCATACAGACATGTTTAAGTATGCAGTAATTATAAGCATATAGATTTCAAACAGAAAAGTTTTCATATTTCTAAAATTTGAAAATCAATAAATTTTAGAAGAAAATAAAGGCAAAAGTAAAGCAGATGGTGTTGTAATGTATAACACTTTTAGTATAAATACAAGAAACACAGTGTGACACGAAACAGGCCTGCAAGGAAGTATTGCATTATTGTAAGAAAAAAATGCAGTATGACTGTAAAAAGTAGAAGGGTGCAAAGAGAGGAGGGGAGAAGTAATAGGCTGAGAACTGGAAGGGTAGAAGAGGAATAGTTGTAACCTGAGAGTAAAAGTGACAGAGTGGAGATCTGACCTCTGTACATGCTACAAGAGCAGAATTAGACTGAAATGATGTATTGAACATAATTCATTAGAAGAGTGAAAGAACTGTTTTATAGAACTAATCAAAAAGACAATTAAAAAGCAAATTTAACTGGAACATTCTTTAAAAAACATAAATATTCATGTCAAAAGATCTGCAGATCCCTAATGCTTCTTAGGTCAACAGGAAGGGGGTCCCAGTAAGCCGGACCAAAGAATAAGAAGGTTTTGCCATACCTTCTCTGGTTGTACCTGGGACCGTCTAGTTTTATTGCACCATTACCTGAAGGTATCATATTACCATAAGGGTTTCTAACTGGTATTGTAGCAGCCAGCAGCAAATGTTGCTTTATGAAGTATGTCTCAATATTAAGATGCTGGAATGATAAATGGGAGTCTTTTCATGCGCCCACATATTTAATGTATGGTCCATATTCCAGTAATCACCCATCCTGATTTCAATTACTTCATGTGTTACATTTACAACCGTAGGATGTTCCAAAAATCATGAGTTTGGTTTTACTAAAATTAAATGGTGCCAAACCAACTTGCAGTGAATCAATTTCCAGATATTTGGAGGAGACCTGATAACTATATCATCTACATACATTTTGACAGGGAAATTGTGTAGGTCAATACTAAAAAAGAATATTAACGGAAATAATAGTAAAGGTCCTTGCCTTTGGGGTTGATAGGTTGATATCTATTTTGATAGCCATTCTGTAGTCTCTGGGTAGCTCCTGAACCATTTGCAGTCAAATCTGGATAGATCACCTGACTAAATAACCTTTAAGAGTAAAGAATGGTTTGCAAGACTAAATACTCTTGTTACATTGACAAACATGGCTCCAGTCAGCATTTGGTCCCCCATTCCTATAAGTGTATCTTTGGTCAGCAGTGGTCCTGTTAATAAGCCGTGACAGAGGTCTTTGTAGATGTTTAGTAATATTTAATCAGCCAGACACCTGGTAGCAATATCTTCACAAGGATCTTTCTAAACACTTGAAAAAAAGATTGATATAGTTGGAGGGGGGGGGGTTGGTGATTATGAAACTGTAATTACAGTTGCCTTTTTTTCCAAGTCTTCAAAACATTCTAGTATATGATAGTATATAAGCAATGTCCTCTAATCTCTTCACCCATTACTGGCATCTCACAAGATTCTCCTGAAGTGGGTGGGTGACATTGCTCTATGACCTGCTGACTGCTGTACCTCCTGTGTCATGACTGCCACCACCTGCTGATTAAACACATATTGCTGTTTATCATATTCATCCTCTTGGTACTATGAAATACATAAGCAGTGATAGACAATAACAAACCAGGACTCAACCACAGCAACATCCAGTGAATCTACTTATAGCAGCAATAAACAACATGCAATGCCCCTTACATAACATCTACTTGCTGTGGAAAATATACAGCTTCATGATGCCCAGTGTAATGTTGGTCATATATGACAGATGGTCCATATATAGATCAGGGGTAAGGGCAAAGCTTTCAGTAACCAAGACCTTACAAATTAGTCATGGTCAGAGCCTTTTCTATTTTCTCCAAATATTAGTATTTTTAGCACCATGCTAGAAATGGGCCTCATTCCTAAGTCAAGATTTAGTTGAAAGTTCATGAAATCATTTTTCTTTCTGTCTTTGATGCTTGCAAAAAGCACTTTTCCCTGCACACTAATGCCATTGTCCTGTAAGGATATGCAGCTGCACTCTAACACAGACAGTGTAACAAACATTATGCACATAACTACTGGTTGCCACAGCTGGATCCACAAACACTGACCTGCCTACATGCCACAAAACAACATAATACATGAGAATGAACCTAATGTGTTAAAATACATCTTCTGGTTTCCAAGTGACACATCTAGCAATGTACGCTAATGAAACATGCCTTGTATATCTGCATGTGGTCCACACATGACAGAGTACATACAACAGGATGTGCATCATTAGTGATGTGTCTGGTAAACTGATATAATATGCTGCAGTGTACACTCTGTGATATTTAATGTGTCTGTGATAGAACACAAATGCAAATGCCATTGGCCATTAATACAATAAGACTTGCATATGGATTCATTTAGAATGTAGATGCCAAAGTGCAGTACAGAGTGGACTTCACAGGATGTCATGCAAGCAGCAGTGCACATGTAACATGTTGGGTGCAGTATGTCCACATCTGCCTTTTGTTTACTGCAGAATGCTCACTTTCAAGAGGGTTACCTGCACCACTGTGCAAACCAAAAGATGTGTATGACACATCTGGTGCAGCATGATATGCACCATGACAAGACACTGGACACTTAATGCAGTCTCATCCTGGTGATGCAAATGACATCACAACTAATGCAGCAAATGATCTGCTATGGATAAATGCTATATACTTGAAACAGCAGCAGTCTGTTAACACAAATGATACTATGCCCAGTGCAGAAGGCAGTACTGGATGAAAAGATACTAGACATCTTATCCACTCTCACCCTGTGAATGCAAATAACATGACAGTAACTAGATAATGTGATGTTCTATAGACACTGAGCACTTTAGTTTTTTTTCACAGATCTGCACTAGTGTATGCAAACAAAAACAAGCCAACACACCACGTAATGCACTCTAGATCAATCACATGAACATTATCCATGCGTATACATTATACACTGCCAGCATTGCACACTGAGCATGCACCTACACACAATATGACTCAGCACACCATCCAGACAGCAATACATCTGTATGCATGTGCATAATGTGCTCCCCCTCAGTACACACTGCTGTCTTTGTAGACACTAGCATTTCTCATTACAATGCAGCAACAGACTGATTAGCACAAAGCTATTGCATGATCGTTTGACTGTTTGGTCCATAGACAAAGCATAGGTTCTTCTAATGGCATGCATTGCCCTCCTGTTTCAAAATAAGTACTGTTCTATTTCTACTAGGTACATTTAAAGTACAACAGCTGCTGATTATTTGGTCAGTTATGCATTTGCATTATAAATCATGTGCTGAGGAATCATTACCCATATAATGCATGGCATTACTATAGCCCTCACTGTGATGTATAGCATTGTTATGCACATTGCCCTACTACATTGCACTGACATAAGTGTTTATAATGCATCAGTATGCATGTTACTCATGTCAAAACCATTTAGTGGTTTCAGCAAGTTCACAGTGTTGGGTTTCTGATCATGCTTATGATTACCTACACATGCAGCCTAAGTTACAAAACTACAGCACCCCCAAACATGGATAAAACTATGATTTCCACATGACCCTGTATTGGTATATTATTACTGTAATACAAGCTCATTACTTAAAAAATAAATATCTTACCTTTTAAATATAATGTCATCATATAATAAACCCCCCATTAGACTTCTGACCCTCTCCATTCTAATGTGATTCATCAGGTCTGGTGTAGTGATGTACTACTACAGTACATTGTGATATATTTGCAGTGCAGCTTTAGTGCAGTAAATATTATAGCAGAAAGGAGAATAAAAATACTTCTTCTATTATTAGCACAAGGGATGGACAAGTTTTCCAAATGCAATTGAAGTAGGCAAATTAAATATATACAGAAAGCTGTTTGCTGTAGTGATTCTTTGTAAAAAGAAATATGTTACATGACTTGTGCGACAACACAAAAAAAATAAATGTCAGAGGTAAATTTTACCCTGCTAGGTAGGTGTGTATCCACAGTGATCTGTGTTTCATTCTGGATGTATAACTCATTAGTGCAGGTTACTCAGTTTTTCCTCTTCCTTGAAGTACTGTGCTGCCATTTCTATTCAGTTAGAATGAGCATAACGTTAAAGAGAATCAAAGTAGTCATATGTTTCATCAAAGGGAGATGCAACTCTTCATTTGACAAGGGGATTTAGAGAGAGCAGTCTGTATTTGGAGACTGCCTTTGCTTAGGGGTAAAAATGTGTGTGTGTGCATAACAGAGATAGATATACAGAAGTGGTAATCAAAAACCACTATAACTGGGAAATTTCTGTTTCTCTTAGAATGCTTGGAGCACAGTTGCCATGGATGTAGAGTGCCAGGGCCTATGCCAACCACAGAAAATACTGTGATCTAAGTTTTCTCTGAAAATTAGTTTTCTGTTGAAAAGGCTGCCTTCACCACGTTAATTTTAATAAAGTTCCACTCAGTGTGTCTCACTTAATTCAAATGAATGATAACCAAGACAAGCATACTGTGAGATTTTAGAAGCACAGGCACAGCATATTCCCATGTTTTAATGGAGCTAGAGCGGTAGGTTGAAAAGAAATGTGCAGGCCAGAGAATGGAGACTCAAACATTATAGTTAGTTGGGATGAAATGAATCTAACTATAAACCTGACCTCCGCCTTAGTTGCCTTCCCCAGGTATTTATATTATGCTTAACTGCTAAATTCTGTACCATCTCTGCTGCTCTGTAACAGCTTTTGTCAAACAGTGTACTTACTTTTATAATATACAGCACTGACTTGTTATTTGCTTGTTTTTTGTTTGTTCAAAGAACTTTTTAACCTTCAGTACAACACAGTTTTCCATGTATAAAGGCAACATGTAGCATTATAGGTTCATAGGTAGGTACTAGGCTATCGGCCCAAGGGTCTAAGTAAGCCTAGCCAACAAGGTTCCCTGGTTTACGCCACCCAAGAAAGTTATTTTCCTGTGCCCCTGTCGAGCAGAGCCACAGAAGTGATTCCCCGGATGTATTTCCTATTTCCCATTCACTCATCAAGATTTTTCTTGAACAGTGCTAATGAGGAACTTTGCTTGACATAGATGGGTAGCTTGTTCCAGAGTATAGGAAGTCTCTGGGACAAGAATCTATCCCTCCAGCATGTCCTATTTATTGTGGTAACAAGGTTTACGTCCCTAGACCGTGTAGCTCAGAGGGATTGGGATTTCTTTAGGTGCAGCATGTCCAACAGCTCTGGGTTTGACATAGCTTTATATGTTAGGCAGAGACGGTCAGCGTAGGGCATCTGTTTGAGGCCAGTAATCCTCTTTGTGAGGTACTTCTGTGGCCTTTCCAGCTGCTGCAGATGTCTTGTGAGGTACATTCCAAAAGGGGCGTTGTACTCTATAATGGGTCTAATGAGTGTCGAGTAGAGGGGAAAAATGACCTCTTTTTTCCTGGATGAGAACCCTTTTGTGATGAGGTGTGCTATGTAGAAGGATTTCCTGACTACTGTGGCGATGTGATTATCAAAGGATAGACTACTGTCCACCTGGGTCCAAAGGTCTCTTATCACACATTCGGCATTAAGTAGACTGCCACCTATGTGGTAGTTTATGGGTACAGAGTTTTTACCAAAGGGGATGACAATGCACTTTTTGGCATTGAGCTTGAAGCCATGGCTCTGACACCAGGCATCTGTCTCAGTGAGGCCCTTCTGTAGGATGTCCACATCATTTGGGGACTCGACTACGGCTCCTAGTTTGCAGTCATCTGCAAACTTCATTAGCCAAAAGCCTTCTGTGTTAGTCTGTACTTCTGAGAAGTAGATGCCAAACAAGAGAGGTCCCAGGACTGAACCCTGTGGTACTCCACTTGTCACTGGTTTGAAGTCAGATTTTGAGTCTGCAACTTTTACAGTGTGGACTCTATCAGTGAGCCAGTTGGCAACCCATCTTGTGACATAGGGATTTATACCTAGTTTAGTGAGTTTAGCTATAATTCCAGAATGGGGGATGGTGTCAAAAGCCTTGGCAAGGTCAAGATAGGCTGTGTGAACAACCTTACCCTTGTCTATGGCTTTGATGACTGCCTCATAGAAGTCAATCAGGTTCAGGAGGCATGACCTGCCTTTCACAAACCTGAACTGGGTGGGGTCCAGTGTTTGGAGGTTACCAATGTCTTTGTTTATGAGTTCCATGATGATATGTTCCATGGCCTTGCAGACCAGGCTCATCAGGCTAATAGGGCAATAGTTCCTGGGATCAGTGGTGGCTCCCCCTTTGTGGAGTGGGATAACTGTTGCTGTGTGCCATTCAGTGGGCACAAAGCCTGATGTGAGGCTATGACTTGAACATGGTGCTTAGGTGGGGAGCCAGTTTGTTCTGAAGTTTGTGTAAAATGCAGCCTGGGATGTTGTCCGGTCCCATGGATGCTGAGTTTTTGACTTTAGAGAGTGCAGATTTTACCTGCATAGTTGTGATTACAGGGACTCTGCATTCTTCCTGTATAGATATGGGCCCTTTAGTGGGTGCGAGTGGGGTAAAGTTAGCACTGAACCTATTTGCCAGGATGTCGGCAAGATCTGTTGCTTCTCTAATTTTCATGCCATTGTGCTGTAACTCAGAGCAGATCTGGGTGTTGCCATTGAGATTCTTGACATAGCTATAGAATTCTTTGTGGTTGTCCCTAGAATCAGTGGCAATTTTGTTTCTGTAGCTAACTTTGGAGGATCTTATAAGGGATCTTAGCTTCTTACTGAGGCTGACCAGGGAGCTCCTCCACTCATGGGGTTTTACTCTATTTTGTAACAGTTTCTTCCTTCTGTTGTAGAGTTTGTTTATGGCAGGGGACCATCATATTGGCTTCCTTTTTTGGAGGATAGCGTCTTGGTTCTGTTTGGGATACATGATCCAAGCACTCGTGTAAGTGCTTATAGAGAGCATTTGTGTAGGATTCAGCTGTCGTAACTGTATTGTCCATTTGCATGGGTATCATGAAGTTCACCAGTTCTGTCTTAAGAAGCATTAAGTTGGCTTTGGAGAAATTTTTACAGTGGTTTCCTTAATGGGGGTGGGGGCGGGATGTGGATATCTAGGGTGATTAGCTTATGGTCGGATCTGAACAATGAGGAGTTGACGTCAGGTGTGGAACACCGGTCACTCATGGTGGTAATGACTAGGTCTAGGATATTGTTGCCCCTGGTGGGAGTGTGGATAAGTTGATCCAAGGCATTGGAATTTATGAATTCCAGAAAGTATTGAGCGAAGGAGTTGGTACATGAAGACAACAGTATTTACTGACTAGAACTTCAAAATGCCCTCATTTCTCAACCCAGAATTGCATACTGCATTCTGAATAAACACATTAAAAAATAAACTTTGATAACAACCCCCATGTAGTTTATATTATAGGCTGTGATTGTGAAAAAACAAAATGGTATATTGGGCAAACAAAAAGAAGGGTGAAAGTAATAATTATGGAACATCTAGGGGACATCAGGAATAAAAATTGCCTGAGTCCAGTAGCATAACATTGTGTCTATCCATGGGAGTTGTTATCAAAGTTTATTTTTTAGTGTGTTAGCACATCCATCCATGAAACATGGGGGAAACTATAAAAATGAGTTGGATAAATTGGAGTGTATGTTTATTATCAATTATAGGACACTCCAACCTAGAGAAATGAATATTGATAGTAATTTAATTCTATAAATGAGTTTTTTCAATATTTAACCATGGGACAGGAAGGGTATTTATGTATTGTTTGTTTTCAATAGTTATGTTTAACTTTATTTTCTGTCTTAGGATATTTATTTGTTTATTCATATCTCATTCATATGGTGTTTATATTCATTATTCATAATACTATGTACACAGAGTGGTGTTGAGGGAGCACTCTGGAGACCTTTTGCCTAGGGCACTAATTGATCAAAGGCTGGTCCTGCTTAATGGCTTAATCATCATTAAAACTCTATAATAAAATGTTTTCAAAAAATGTTTTAAAGGAAAATGTTGCAAAATACGATTTGGGAATTCAAAAAATACTGTTCAATGGCTGTACTGCAATGCTTATTGAATAATTGATGTATTAATTAATTAGAGATGATTAACTTTTGATGGAATTGTATATAAGGATGGGTATTGTGGAGTTAGATTATTCATTTGAAGGCAAAATGCTGAGGTACCAGAAGAAGAATAAAATATTGTAAAAAAATTCTACCCTGCCTGTTGTTTTTGGAAGCTGAGCTGTGCTGAGTTCTTGATATTGTATTTTTCCTGCTTGTTTTGCTGGTGTGTTTTTCAAAATAGCTCTGATATGCCAATTGTGGACATAGTATACCAGACATATTTAGCATAGTGTCAATAATGCTAAAGCAACAGTAGGAAAAATACATATGCTAATTATCCATGTTGTCACTCCCCCAGAACCACCTCCAGGAAGGCATTTGCATGCCGACCGATTCAAAAAAAATGAGGATGGGGGATGGAGGAACCACTAGACACCAGGGATACATTCACCCTATGTGCCTTAATGGCAGAGTTGGCCTTAGGCATAGGCCAACTAGGCAGCCACCTTGGGCACCACTCTAGCAGGGGCACTTTTCCAGTAATCTGGATGGTGTGGGTATACCAGGATGGGGAGCACAGAGTGGTGTTGAGGGAGCACTCTGGAGACCTTTTGCCTAGGGCACTAATTGATCAAAGGCTGGCCCTGCTTAATGGCATAATCATCAGTACAGGGTTCAGAGGGTGGAAGAAAACACTAGACCCTAGGGATTACTCTGAATGAAAGTGCCATAAAGGCATCTGCATCAGTACAGGGACTGGGGAATGGGAAGAAACACTAGACACCAGGGATTACTCTAAATGTAGGTGCCTTAATGGAACTAATATCATTAGGGGAATCATGGGTGGTGGAGTCACTAGACATGAGGGAAACAGTATATTTAAGTGCCATAATGGCACTGACATTACTAAGGAGATTAGGGTGGGGATGCACTAGATACCACAAAACATTATAGGTAAGTGCTGATATGGCACCAACATCACAAAGGGGACTGAGGGGAAGTGGGCACTCTCTCCTTGAGAACAGTGCCATAATGGCACATGCAGTATTATGGTGCTCAGGGAGTGGGGCGACTCACTACATACCAGGTCAGCTCCATAACAGCATTTACAGTATTACAGTGATAGGGTGGGGGAGACACACTAATATTACAGTGATTGCAGGGAGACACACTAACCATGAGGGCAGTAACATAATGGCACTTACACTGTTATGGTGAATGAGTGGAGCGGGCCACACTAGCCACCAGGGCAGTGCCATAATGGCACTTATAATATTATGCTGATAAGAGAATGGGGGGACAAACTAGCCACCAGACCATAGTAGATCCATGCAGTAATAATACTTCAACAATTTTAGGGCTCAGGGATTGGGGGAACCATGGGATGGCAGATTGGTCAGGGTCAGGTATTGGGACTTTGTTGTGTGTGTGGGAGAGTGACTGGGGAAATGCCACTGCCTACATAAACAGCAGTTTATTGTCACTAAATTGCAGTAGTAACTGTGATTCAGAGACATGCAAACTAGCTGATAATGAGGTCTTACCTTGTCATGGCTAACATGTGTCTGAGTCACAAATTACTGCATTGTGGGAGCAGTTCTTTTCTAGTATGAACTATATGGCTTGCACTAAGCCTTTTAATGAATTTTTGGTATTCTTCTCTGCTGTTTATAAACTGTAGTCTGGAATTGATCTCTTTACAAGTTCAGCGAGCTTGATTCTAACATTAAAGAGGCTACTACATATTTTCCTAGTAAGCTATGCATGGTACAGAATGTTAATTGTGTCACTATAGGAGTCAGATGTGAGCCAACAGTACTGAATTGATGGATGAATAATTTGACCTAAGATATTTTTCAGACCATTCAACATTTTTAATTTTATTTACAGTTATAACTACTCACAAAATGTTGTCAAGGAGGGCGAATGTAACTCTTCTTTATAACCAAAGGATGCCAGACCATATTGGCATTCAAATGAGTATTAATTAATAACACTAGAATTAGATTATATGTCAAAAAGTTCTGGTATTGTATGGGCTGCCAGTGAGATGCCATTTATGGGGGTGGGGTCTAATTCTTCTTCTTCTTTCCGCTTTTCCTGGTTGGGGGTCACCACAGCAGATTACCTGTCTGCTCAGGATTGGCACTGGAGTTTTACGGTGTCGAGTTGCCAGCCCACCACCCAACCTTCCACAGAAGGCACACACACACGCACACACACACACACACACACACACACACACACACACACACACACACACACACACACACATGCTGTCTAGGGCCAATTTAGAGTGTCCAATCCACCTACAGCATGTCTTTGGGATGTGAGAGGAAACCAGAGCACCTGGATGAAAACCACGCGACCACAGGGAGGACATGCAGACTCTGCAGAGAAGGCACCCCAGCTGAGGATCAAACCAGAAAATCTCTTGCTATGAGGTAGCAATGCTAACCACTGCACCACAGCAGCCACTCATGGGGGTTCTAATTAATAAAATATATTTTTCAACAAGCAGAGGAATAATGTATCAACTTTTATTGAAATGTAATTTAGATTAAAAATAATTATGATCCAGTTATTAATGCCAAATGAAAAAAAGTTCAAATGAGCTGAATGTATTTTATGACGATCATCTGACTTGGAAAAAGCTCAAACTATTACCTATTTTATGATAAATGGATTAATATTCCATCTTCCAAAATGGCTAAGATAAGTTTCTGATTTGTTTAATTTTATTTCAGATATTATTCATAAAGGTGTTATCCTTAATAAGCTATTTATATATTGTTCACTTTTTTATAGTCATTCAGGGTAATGTATAATAAAGATTCTCTGATCATTTATCTAGTGATTGCTGATGATTATTTTGGTAAAGCTAAACTTCCTAGCATGCCTAATTTATTACATTCTCATAGGTTCTCATAGGTTTATTTCAGTTTTAGAGCCCTTAGTTCATAAAGAGCACTGACTCATTAAAATCATCTGCAAACACATTATGCCCCATCCAGTAATAAAATTTGCTTTTAAAACACTCTATATTAGGTGACAACCTAATATCAGTTGGTATAGGATTCCAAATTCTACGAATCGCTTCAGTTATTCAATTCCATCTTAATTGCATTTTACAATAAAAAAATATGAAAATGTGTATTATCATACATATAAAGTCTAAACTTTTCTTTTCCCTCTTTTCTCTTTCTGGTTTACTACTATTGCCAGCATTAATATCTATTGGCCTGTCGACTCCACTTTTCTAACCGCTGCTCTTTCCTTTTTAAACTTGACTCTTCTCTTACTTTCCATTCTCTTTCACTAAGCCTAATTAATGCTTTCTTGTTAATAGGATAATCCTTCAAGTTAACTGATGGTATTTATCAATGTCAATTTCTTAGTTTTTACTAACTTCATGTGTCTTTTCTATTTTAACTGATAAAAGTAATGTTAACATTTTTTATTTGTTGTATTTTTGATAAAAACATCTGTTACTCTCTTTCATCATATGTTGCTATTTGAACATTGTATCTGTGGAGCTTTTCTCCCCAGGCCTCCCCTGAAAATGGGCCAACAACAGCCCAGTTGAACTATCCCGGTAAACAAATGGAAATAAATAAATAAATAATATTGGTGTCTTCTCACATTAATAGAGAGATTGATATAATATATAAATTGTAGCAATTCATCCCTAAAAATTACATGTGCACTTATAGCTTTTCTTTTCCTCTTGTAATCTTAAAACAGAGTGTAAATACATTTAGAGTTGTGCATCTATCACGATAAGATAAGTAATGGAATGAGGGTGTTCATTTTGTAAATTTTCATTGAAACACACTCCAGTACCCTTAATTGGTGCCTATTATATTAGCATTAGCATAACTTATACATAAGTGTTATTATATTCTAAAACAGGTCAGATGTACATCTTATATAAATTAGTCAGTCTTTCTTCATCTCACATAGATAACAATCTACACATACATCTCATTAATAACAATGCAATTTTTATAATAGTTACATGAGACAAAAAAAAAAGAAAAATCATACAATATGTATATTCTCAAATCCTTAAAGCAATCAGTTTCAGATAAAAGTGTGTTACCTAAAATTAAAATTGGTCTTATTCCAGGATTGCCAAAATACATTACATTACACTTAACAGGGATGAATTGTGGTACTCAATACAATACAGAGAGAAAGTTGGAATGACACTCTTTGATTGCTACACACTGAGAATGACCAGATAACAAAAGAACAATTCAATTGGTTAAAAGGGATTATAATTATAATTCTTTAATGTATCAGTTATTAAACTATGGGTCAATGTATCAAAATCCTTAGTCAAGTCCACATAGATAACAATAATTGTTAAGAAATACTCAAGAGGTCAAGTTACTTGATCATGGAGAGTTGATCTACCAGGACAAAAAATAGATTTTTACAACTCTTTCATAACACTTACATAAAATAGATGTAAGACTTATAGGTCTATAATTTTGCATCTCCCTTGTGTCTCCATTTTTATAAATAGGTGAAAATGGAAGGTACTATGATATTATGTAGCAAAGTATTCAAGATCTTATGCAACACTGGCAAAAAAGTACTTCTCAAGCTATGAATTGTCATCATTGGAGTAAAATCTGAATCCATAGAGGTTTTATTTCCTAACTTTTTAATACTTTAGAAACCAATTCAATACTTATTGTAAGACAATGATTATTAGTTGTAGAAATCAAATCTAAGTTAGAAAAAATTATTAAACTCATCAGCAGTTCTATAAGGATCAGTTGTCAGTTTCCCATCTACAAAAAATGATGAAATAAAATCAGTACTCCTTGTAACAGAATTAATATATTTATAAAACTGTTTTTATTAGCTGTAGAAGGTGATGAATGGTTTCCATACTCTAGCTTTTTAGTATTTAATGAACCTTTAAATTTTTGGTAATAAAATTTAATCTAGATTTAATAAATAGAGATGTTTTTTGATTAATTTCTGAAATAGTTTCTTTATATATATATATATATATATATATATATATATATATATATATATATATATGGGTCTACTTTAACTCATTGAATTTACACTTTAGCAAAACTGAGTTTTGCGAGTCCAGTTTTGCAAAAGTCAATTTCTCCGAAAATGCACTTTTGTGAACCTACAGTTCACAGAGGTTGTTGTTGTAGATCGTGGTACAGTGGGAATAAGGGAATATTCCCTTTTCTCCACTGTAGTGTGATCTCATAATTGGTATATATTAGTAGCAGGTGTGTGGGGGGTGCAGCTCCCAACAGGGGAGGTGCATGGGGGCTTGCCCCCTGCATAAGCCAGTTTAGTATATTTGTTTTTTTTTTTAATTTTACAGTGAACTGTAGTTCTCTAAAAGTGCATTTTCAGAGAAATTCACTTTCTCAAAACTGGACTCACGAAACTAAGTTTCGCTAAAGTGTAAATTCAATGGGTCAAAGTAGACCAACACACACACACACACACACACACACACACACACACACACACACACACACACACACATATATATATATATATATATATATATATATATATATTCAATACAGCTCAGTTAGTCCCACCAGTAATGAAATTTGGGAGTTTTATATGCCTCAATGCAAGTTACTAAATCCATAGCATCACTCCAAATAGATTCCGGGATAGAATAACTTCACTCTTTCTCAATACTTGATAACAATAAGCAGTCAATTACATTTTCAGAATTATGGATACCCATTAAGGCAATTTTATAACACTGATATGTCCTAATAACTCTTGATCTAAAATAGGACTAAAAAGAATATAAAGTTGTAATTATACAATGGTGGACCCCACAATAATTCCTTCAACTTGTGATGGTCTGTATGTCACAAAGATATCTAGTATGTCACCACATCTGGTAGGATTATACATTAATTGACTAATATCAAACTGAAGTAAATTGTCCAGGAAACCAATTTTAAATTTTCTGTTTGATGAATAATCGAACCAATTTACATTTGCAGAATTCAAATCACCAGGTAAGACAAAAAAAAAGCTATGGTCAAAGTGTAACTTCAAACATTTAGTATTTTTGTCAATGTTAGAGTCTGTGGAGCATTTTCTATAAGGGCAAATTAATCTTAAGGTATTTGACCCAGAAAAAGAAAGTATATCAATAGAAATTATTTCTAAGTTAGTGTTAAGTTCATTTAGTTTGTGAGCAAAACCATCCTTTAAAAGATTATAACTCCACCTCCATTTCTATACGTCCTAAAGTATTCAATCTTCTCATATCCAGGGAAGAATTAGTTGTATCCCGAGTTTCAGTTTTTGCCATTATAGCAAATTTCTCTTGTTGTTGTGAGACATAAAATAACTCATTATATTTATTTGCTAAAATTATTGCATTACAATAATATGGTGTAGAATGTTATTAGATCTTTGTTAGTCTGCGACCCTAGTCTATCATAAATGGTATTCCTAACATTTTTTAACAAAAGAACCAATTTACTATAGATAAAAGCTGACCAATATTTACTTAAGTGCAGTATGTCATTGGCAAACATTTGATAATCATAGACAAACTTTTCCCAACAAGCAACCAATGATGTATTATGAGTTAAACATACTGATCTTAACCAAATGTACAAATGGATATAGTCATTCTACTTCAAACTTTGATTATTTCACCAAACACAACCTTTAATTTGTTACTTTCTAACAGTTAAATGACATCTAATATCACTGCTTTCATATTATTTAATGGAGTTTTGCTCAAGTAATTAGTCCCACAGTGAATAAAAAATAGAATAAAGATAATGGAATAAATAATCCTTCCCTTTAATAGATTTCTTAGAAGGCAATGTAAATCTGATCAGCTCCCACCTGATAGGCTATAAACAGTCAAATGAACAGAGTCAATATTCTGCAAATGTCTTATATCTTTTAACACTGAATCAGTTAGAAATAAAATTTCTTCACTTTCTGACATACAACCCAATTGCTGTGTCATTGCCTTTATTTGGCAAATTTTTAACATCAAATTGATGTTCTTCTGAGACACGACAATCAATTACCCCACTCACTGCTCTTTTTTAATTTTTTTACAACAGAGCTTCTATTTTTATCATCATTTTGAGATAGATTCATAACATTTTCAATTTAGATTACAAAGAAGATGATCAATATTTCTTGGCAAAAAGCTAAGAAGGCTATAGATCAGCTGTTTTATATTCATAAATGATTACAATTATCTCATTCCAAAGAGTTTTAAAGATAAACATTTAAATCACTCCCACACTATCCTTTTCCTTTATCTCACAAGGATCCAATTAAATCTTACATTTCTAGTCCATTTATAGTAAAGTACCTTTATAAAAATGCAGGCCTTTCTCTTTTGTTGTTAGGAATTCAAAGTGTCATACAGGAATTCATCTTCCCTTTTTAGTATATATTTTTTTATTTTTTATTTCCCCTGGCAAATACAAGCTATACAATATTTCATGGATCAATCATGCAATTTCAGACTAATTTACTTTCTTTCTTTTTAAACTATCTTTTTATTATTTGTTGGACTTTGTGAGGTGAGAAGTCACAATGTTTAGAGTCTTACAGTTTCTTAAGTTTCTCTTCTTCCTTTTCCCAAAGTAATCAGGGTACTTCAACCTTTCTACCACATTGTCTATTAATATAATGGTCTTAGACATTAGTATTAAGACTAAGATGGAATGATGTTGTCTGCTGTTTCCCTATTTATTTCATTTATATTTCTAAACTTTATGCATATTATACATCAAAACCCAGCTATTCTTTTTCTTTCTATATACAACATTAAATTAAGATAACTTATTTTGCAAATAACATTATTTGTTTATCTCAGTCTATCCCATGATGATATATATTATTGCTAAACATTTTGAAGTGTTATTTTTAAACTGAATCCCAATAATTCTTTCAATATTCCACAAAAAAATGTAATGTTATTTGTTTCAGATGCTTCACTCTATTAGGGTTGTTGACACTTTAGAATATCTGTACTTAAAAGTTGAGCAAAGTCACTTTCAAGTTCAGAAAAAAAATAATCTGTTGAGGGTGTTAACTAATGTTAAACTAGACAGTAAATGATGGATTAGCCTTACTTTTTTATTATTAGCCAACATGTGTTGCACCAAAATGAATACTTTTATTAAGCTTTTCATTCAGGATTCTTTGCAGTTTGAACCTGAATAATTTAATTGATATCTAGTTATCTTTAATTATCTTCCACTGTTCACATAGATCTCCAGCACTTGCATTCCAGAAATAAACTGCTCTTATAAAATGCAGTGGGCTCAGAATTCAACATTTCCATTTTTATTACTTAACCTCAGAAGCTTGGAAATAGCTTCACATCTGTATCTTTTACCCTAACAATGTAGGATGAAAATTAATCTGGTAGTGATCTCTTTTCTTATAACTAGTAGTCTTATTTTCAGTGGTTGAATTGCAGGTAAATTTGCAAGCCATGTTGTGGATGCCTCTTGTAAGTAGATCTCTGGTAGATAATCAGGGCATAACAGGAGCTGTCTGCCAAGTAAGGAGGATGGGGCTACACAACTTTGTCTCTCTTGAAAGTATGTGATGGTATCACACTGCATTCATTGCATGCCCCTTCCTCGAGTGCATATTTGACATGTTGTGTGGATGCTAGTGCAAGCATCACAAAAATCCACTGATGGGTGTGCATATTTGACATGTTGTGTGGATGCTAGTGCAAGCATCACAATAATCCACTGATGGGTGTGTTTCAATTGACTCTCACCTGCTAAGGAATGATGGGAAGAGTCACAACACCTGACCAGCTTGTCAGTAGGCAGGAGAGGGTCTAAAAAATAAGTTGTGAGATTTTTATTGGTTAAACCACTTAAATGATTAACCTTTTCTCTTTGCAAGTTGATAAATATTCTTTATGTAAAAGAAGAATTTTAGCTTTTACAGGCTATTTGCTAAAATTCCAGCATTATACTGAACTGGAAAATGATTTGGGCTTTGCAGTTATCCCTGCTTAAATTCTTTAAGATGGAAGCTGTATTGTAGTCCATCTCTGTTCTTTATCCCAGACACATTTATTTTATTTTATTTTATTTTATTTTATTTATAGGTTTATTTTAATTATTTTCTTGGGCTTAGTGCAATTAATATAGCTTTATCCAAGTTACTGTCTATGTCTTCATATAAGACAGACTTTCCTGATGTAAAAATCACCCTTACAGGCATTTGGGAAAATATGTCCTCTCTCAAAGAGTTTTTAAAGTTAAATGGATTTCTTTTTGGTACATCATTCCTGCATTCTCCATTATGGGATAAACATTTTCTGACTATGTCACTTTATGGATGGCTTATTGAGAATCAGTCCCATTTTCAAAAGTATTATATAATCACACCCCTCCTTAACAGCACCTAGCTCTACATTGTATCTTTTGTTTTTCCCAAATAAACCCTCACTTCTTCCTATTTCAACTACATTCTCATACTCTAGCCTTTTAAACCCCACTATTCCTTATATTCCAGAGAAGATACTAGGACAACCTAACTTTTCCTTCATAAAAAATGCTTATTTCCTACCTAGCATCTATCAGCTATCAGCCCTGCCATTTCTTTTTCCTTCTTGATCACTACTTCCCCACTACCTGCCAACTATGACATATAGATCTATTTACTTAATTGTGCTACTCCTCAGCTTATCCTGTATTCTTCCCTGCTTCTAGGCCATATTTCATCCTAGCATGACTCTATAATAGCTCTCAGTATATCTTTTATCCCAACTACCTATTCATACCTCCTCCCTACACTATCCTCACATCACACCAAACCTATTTAATGATGCCCCTCATCATTATTACAAATATAGACTGATTAACTCTATTTCAACTCAAACTAAAACAAAATTAGGTGGAAAAATACATTAAAAAAACAAGTATCAATAATTCCCCAGCACACTAAAATCCTTCTAAAAGGATTCATTCACCCTAAACCTAGCCCCACCTATGACAAGGAACATCAAGACAATTTCTTCCACACACTACTAGAACCCTACAGTGGTAAACCCCCAGTAATCTTACTGTTGCTGTCATAAATGTTAGAAGCATAAACCATAAAACTGCTGAACTACATGCCTGGATTGCCCAACATAAGCCTGATATTTTCATTGTAACTGAATCCTGGCTTAAACCCAGCATAAGTTATACCTCCTGGCAATAATATCATCTATTATGAGCCCCTTACAACAAACTAATATCAAATTTCAGTTCAGAAGAGTTTCCTATTACTTTTCTGAAATGTAACAGTTATAAACAAATATGTATTACTGTTCTTTACATCCATATTAAAACATCTAAGAAAGTAATAATGAAATATAACATACCAAAGGAAATTTAATTAACTGTAGAACATATAAGAGAATGCATAGATAAGGGAACTCAAAGCTTTTCAGAGTTGAAAGGCTCTTGCCACCCCCATAGTGCCTTTTTTAGGCAAGGCTCAAAAAACAAATCCACCACCATAACAAGTACTAGTGGAAATGAACTGAGGGTCATGCTGCTAAATGCTAGGAGTTTAAACCTCAAAATGCACTTTCTTGAGGCATTCCTTAACATGGAGAACATCGATATTTGTGCAGTAACTGAGACCTGGTTCAAGGCTCAAGAGAGCACCCCAGCCATTCCAGGCTACAACTCATTCCACACATTTCGGCCATAAAACCCAGACCGAAATACAAAGGGAGGAGGCGTAGCCATATTCATCAAGGATAACCACACCTCCAGACTAGTTGCAAAGTATGATGTCTCAGAGATCATCCAAGTGCAACTGACAATGGGCAAAACTGCAATACAGATTGTAGTTTGCTACAGATCACCTTCCCTGCCCCAGGACACTCACTCTGCTTTCCTCGAGGTATTGGAAAACATGAGAGTCCAACCAAACACCCTTATACTAGGTGATTTCAATTACCCAAACATCAATAGGGAAAACTACGGAAGTACTAATACCTTTGCTCAGTGCTTCCTGGAGTACATTATTTCCAATGCTCTGGACCAGCTTTTAAACACCCCCTACAAGAGGTAAAAATATACTGGACCTGGTCATCACCAACATGGGGGAGAAATGCTCCACACCTGTGGCAAATTGCTCATTGGACAGATCAGACCATAAACTCATCACCCTAGATATCCACATACCATCCCCATCCTCCGTCCCAAAAGAAACCATGGTGAAAAACTTTTCCAAAGCAAACTTTATGCTACTCAAGACAGAGGTGGCAAACTTTGTTACTCTCACGCAGAATTTCAGTATGACTGAATCTGCTATATCCTACAAAAAAGAACTCTACAAGCACCTACATGAGTGCATGGGCCATGCTATCCTGAACAAGACCAACACCCACTCATCCAAAAAGAAGAAACCAGTCTGGTGGACCCTGGCCATAAATAAGCTCTATAACAGAAAGAAGAAATTACTGCAAACAAAAGTAAAAACCCAGGAATGGAGGGGCTCCCTGACCAACCTTAGCAAAAAGCTAAGAACCCTCATAAAAACCTCTAAGGCGAGCTTTGAAAGAAAAATTGCAACAGACACCAAAGACAATCACAAAGCATTTTTTAGCTATGTCAAAAACTTTAATAGTAACTCTCTCAGATCTGCTCTGAGCTACAGCATAACGGTTCAAAATTCATGGAACCAACTGACATCGCCAATATATTGGCAGGTAGGTTCAGTGCAAACTTCACCCCACCCTCACCCCCCCAAAGGGCCCATTTCCATACCAGAAGAGTGATGCCACAATACAGAGATAAGATGATCAGCTTTAACAATTGGCTTAAACACTGGTGTCATTCAAAGGGGATCCAGTATCTGTCTGCCTGGGATGACATGCTGGACAAGCCAAGGCGGCTTGCACCTGTCACCCCTGGGATTCGGATATTGGCAAAGGCTCTTGCCACCCCATAGTGCCTTTTTAGGCAAGGCTCAAATTCTAAACCTACCACCCTAGAACACAAAAAGGAAAAACTAAGGGTAATGCTGCTCAATGCCAGAAGTCTCAATCTCAAAATGCCCTTCTCAGTAAGGAGAACATCGATGACTGTGCTGTGACAGAAACCTGGTTCAAGGCTCCTGAGAGCACCCCAGCGCTAACAGGTTTTACCTCATATCATGCCCGCCCCAAAATCCGGACAATACCAAGAAAGGAGGGGGTATCCATATTCATCAAGGACACCCACACCTCAAGACTGGTGCATGATGCATCGGAGACCATCCAGGTGCAATTAACCATAGGCAAGACTGCTCTGCAAATTGTAGCATGTTACAGGCCACCCTCACAAACTCAGGAACCTCACATGGCCTTCCTGAAAACACTAGAGGGATAAATGTATCACCAAACACCATCATACTAGGTGACTTCAATTACCCTAATATAGACTGGGAACACTACTCAAGCCCAAACACCCTAGCCCAAAAGTTCCTGGAATTCATAAACTCAAATGCCATGGAACAACTAGTCACCATCCCCACAAGAGGAGATAACATACTTGATCTCATCATCACGAACATGGGAGCACAATGTTCAACACTGGAAGTATACCCCTCACTGGTGAGATCAGATCACAAACTAATCTCGCTGGAGGTCCTCATCCCACCCCACCTGAAATAAAAAGACCACAGCAAAGAACTTCTCAAAAGCCGACTTCACACTTCTAAAGACTAGTGTGGTCTCCTTTAAGGCCCCGAGCCGGAAAACAGTACTCAAGCCGCTGAATCACTTACAAACACCTTCTACCAGCACCTGCAGGACTGCATGGATAAGGCAATCCCAAACAAAACAAAGACTCTTAGTACCAAAGGCAAGCGTCCTGTCTGGTGGACCCCAGCCATAAACAAACTCTACAATAAAAGGAGGAAGCTACTACAAGATAGAGCAAAATCCTTAAAAGGTAAGACACCCTTGATCACTATAAGTAAAAACTAAGAGCTCTCATAAAATCATCCAAAGCAAATTTCGAGAGAAAAATAGCTAAAGACTCAAAAGACAATCATAAGGCCTTCTTTAGCTATGTTAGAAACCTAGGAGGAAACTCCCAGATATGCTCAGAACTAGTTCAAAATGATGTGAAGATTACTGATCCTACAGACATTGCCAACATACTGGCTGACAGGTTCAGTGCAAACTTCCCCTCCCCAAAAGGAGAGATATCTATACCAAACGATTGCAGCCCCCAAACATCTCCAGCAGTGAGAACTGCTCTCTCCAAAGCAAAACACAGCATCCATGGGACCTGATGGTGTCCCCGGCACTCAATGAGGAATTAAACCCACAGCTAGGACAGCTGTTTAATCAAAGTCTTACCTCTGGATTGGCGCACTGCAACTGTGGTCCCACTTCACAAAGTGCCTCCACCGACCCTGGAAATTACCGGCCCATTAGCTTGACAAGCCTTATCTGCAAAGCCATGGAGAGGATCATAATGGACCTCATAAATAAAGACATAGGAATTTGCAGACTTTGGATCCAACCCAGTTTGGCTTTGTCAAAGGCAGATCATGCCTTTTAAACTTGGTTGACTTCTTGAAACAGTCACCAAAGCCATTGTGAGGAAAGGCAGTCCATACAGCATACCTCGATCTGGCTAAGGCCTTTGATACAATACCCCACTCAGGTATCATTGAAAAACTCATCAGCTTAAATGTTAACCCATACATCACAAGATGGGTTGCAAACTGGCTGAGGGACAGAACCCACAGGGTCAGAGTTGCTGGCGCCATATCAGACTCAAAACCTGTCACAAGTGGTGTCCCACAGGCCACTCTTGTTTGGCATCTACTTTTCCGAAGTACAAGCAAACACAGGAGGGTTATGGCTGACAAAGTTTGCAGATGACTGCAAACTGGGCGCCATAGTAGAAAACACATCTGACACAGATAGCCTTCAGAAGGGTCTCACAGAAATGGATAACTGGTGCCAGAGCCACGGCCTGAAGTTAAATGCCAAAAAATGCATTGTCATACCCTTTGGGAAAAACAAGGTTACCCCTAGCTACCAAATAGGTGGCAATCCACTGAGCACAGAAGAAGTTATCAGGGACCTGGGCACCCAGGTTGATAGTAGTCTGTCATTCGACACCCATGTAGCTAAAGTAGTTAGGAAGACCTTCTACATTGCCCACCTTATCATGAAGGGATTCTCATCTAGATCAAGGGAGGTCATAGTCTCCCTTTACTCATCACTCATCAGACCAATGATTGAGTACAATGCCCCATTCGGGATGTATCTGACCCGACACTTGCAGCAGCTGGAGAGGCCACAAAAAGTTCTCACAAAAGGATAAAGGGTCTCAAAAATCTGTCCTATGCTGCCGACTGAAAGAACTCCAGCTCTATTCAGTCGCTATCGCTGTTTCAGAGGTGACCTTTTGCCTAACATACAAGTATGTCAAACCCAGATTTGATGAATATGCTTCACCTCAAAAATCTAGATCCATCAGGAGCCACAAGGGGAGAGACTTAAAACTCGCCGGCTATGACTAATAGGGACGTGGAGGGAGGAGATTCATCACCAGACTCCTATGCTGTGGAACAAAATCCCGTACATGTGAGGCAGAGCACCTCGCTGGCCTTGTTCAAGAGAAATCTTGACCAATGGATGGGAGATCGCAGATATACCCCAGGGATTACCTCAGTGTCACTGCTCGACAGAGGCACAGCAAAATAATGGGTATAGTTCCCCATACTAAAGGGGTGGCGCGTAGCTGAAAAAAGATGGGCTAGGCTTGTAAATGCCCTCGGGCAGATAGCCTAGTATGAACCTATGAACCTATAAGATTGTACTGCCCCTAACATCACAGACACTCAGGTAAAAATAGCACTTTCCAAGGCAAGAAACACAGCGTCCATGGGACCAGACAGCATCCCAGGCTGCATACTACATGAACTCCAAAATGAATTAACCCCTCACCTTAATACCATGTTTAACCACAGCCTCACCTCAGGCTATGTGCCCACAGAGTGGCGCATGGCAACAGTCATCCCACTCCATATGGGAGGTGCAACCACTGACCCCGGGAATTACCACCCCATCAGCCTGATGAGTCTTGTCTGCAAGACCATGGAGTGCATCATCATGGAACTCATAAACAACGACATTGGGAACCTACAAACCCTAGACCTCACCCAGTTTGGGTTCGTAAAGGGAAGGTCATGCCTCCTAAATCTGGTTGACTTCTTCAAAATGGTCACTAAAGCAATAGATGAGGGAAAGGTGGTTCACACAGCATACCTTGATCTTGCAAAGGCCTTTGATACCATTCCCTACTCAGGAATTATAGACAAACTCACCAACCTAAATATAAACCCCTTCATTACAAGATGGGTTGCTAACTGGCTCATGGATGGAACCCATTCAGTGAGAATAGGAAACACTAGATCAGACTCCAAACCTGTGACTAGTGGTGTATCACAGGTCTTAGTCTTGGGACCCCTCCTGTTCGGTATCTATTTCTCTGAGGTACAAGCAGACATGGAGGGACTATGGCTAACAAAGTTCACAGACAACTGCAAACTGTGTGCCATAATCAAAACTCCTACTGATGTAGACATCCTTCAAAAGGGTCTTACGGATACAGATACGTGGTGCCAAAACCATGGCCTCAAACTAAATGCCAAAAAGTGCATTGTTATCCCCTATGGGAAAAAACCAAGTACCTATGAACTACAACATAGGTGGCAGCCCACTTATCACAGAGAGTGTGATAAGAGACCTAGGGACACAGGTAGATAATAACCTCTCCTTCGACAACCACATTGTTAAAGTGGTTAGAAAATCCTTCTACATGGCTCACCTTATCACAAGGGGGTTTGCATCCAAGAATAAGGAAGTTATTGTCCCCCTCTACTCATCAATCATTAGACCCATTATTAAATATAATGCATCATTCAGGATGTACCTGACAAGACATCTGCAACAACTGGAGAGGCCTCAAACATACCTCACAAAGAGGATAATGGGCCTTAAACAGTTGCCCTATGCTATGAAGCTAAAAAACCTCAGACTGTACTTGGTCACGTACCGGCTACTCAGAGGTGATCTCTGCCTGACATACAAGGCTATGTCACACCCCAAATTGCTAGAAATGTTCCACCTAAGGAAAACCCAATCCACCAGAGCTACATGCTCAAGGGACATAAACCTGACATCATCAATAAACAGGACGTGTTGGAGGGACAGATTTGTGTCCCAGTGACTCCCCTTGCTCTGGAACAAGGTCCCCATATATATGAGGCAGAGCTCCTCGTTGGCACTCTTCAAGACAAATCTTGATGAGTGGATGGGAAACAGGAAATTCACCCCAGGAATCACTTCTGTGGCCCTGCTCAACAGGGGCACAGGTAACTAAACAACTTGGGAGGGAGGCGATAGCACAACATTTTTGGCTAGTCTTAATTATGCCCTAGGGACAATAGCCTAGTACCTACCTATGAACCTATGAACCTATGAAGCATAAAAAAATACCTAAAATGCCCCTACTGATTACCACATCAACAGCAACCCCCTAAACACACAACCTGTGTTGAGAGACCTGGGTACTCGGGTTGATAACAATCTCACATTCGACCATCATGTAGTGGCAGTGGTTAGAAAAGCTTTTTACTTGGTCCATCTCATAAGTAAAGGGACTCCACCCAGAAAAAAGGTTATTACCTCTCTATACTCCTCCCTCATTAGACCGATAATTTAGTATCACCACCCCATTTGGAATGTACCTCTCCAAACATCTGCACCAACTGGGAAGGCCACAGAAATACCTCACAAAGAGAATCCATGGCTTCCAACACCTGTGGACAGGCTCAAGTCACTATCACTCTACTCAGTATCATACAGATTGCTCAGAGGTGATCTATATCTCGCCTATAAGCCATTCTCAGACCCTGCCCTACTAGAGATGCTCCATACCTGTAAGTCTAACTCCTTGTGCATTACCTACTCAAAAGGCCTAAATCTAATGTGCAACATCAACAAAACCTTCTGGAGAGACAGGTTTGTCCCCCAGAGGCTGCTGTCTCTGGAATAGAATTACCATACACGCCAAACAGAGTACCTCAATGACCATCTTCAAGCACAATTTTGATGAGTGGATGGGAAACCACAAATTTGTCCCAGGGGTTCCACCTCTGTCCCTCACTGAGAGGGGTGACAAGTGCTGACTGAGGTTTCTTTTTGGGACAAACTCCTGGCTAGGCTTGTAAGGGCCCCAGGGCCATTAGCCTAGTAACCTTCTATGATCCTATGATCTTATGATTAGACTACATAAATATGATAATCCATATGAGAAATAATAGCAATAATAAATCTATATTATAAAACTTATACAAAATAATGAAAACTGTTAGATATAGATTTAGAGATTTATAAATGCATGTACTTCTGTTTGCTAGTTAGATATATATACACTTCTGTTTCTATAATATACGTAGGAATAATATAGTCAGTTAGATGTATACATTTCTGTTTCCTAGCATACATATATTAAAGGGTTAAAATGTTCTCAGCTACGGCATTCATCTCCAATGTATCATGAAAGTCTAGTACAGCTTGAGAAAAATGCTGATAAGGATAAGCTGAATGTTCAGTGTTTAATGCAAGCTTCAAGGATTACAGATAAGGAATTCCCAAGATGCAGGTGCAAGGAAGGAACCAAGTTGGAGACAAGAGCAACTTACTGAACTGTCATGTCATTCACCTTAAAACAAGAACACAAAGGAGCTTATCAACAGACTGCATGACATCAAGTGCAGAGAGTATTGCTTAAGCAGGAAGGACTCCCTAAAAGTTTAATAAACAGGATGTATGACATCAGAAAATACCAAAGTAATGATTTTCAGAGTTCCCAAAAGACTGCTTTCATAAGAATGTATATATGTGAGATCTGATTTCTTGTTAGAGCTACTTAATGGAGAAAATCTTTCACGTTGTTTGAGAAGCAAACTTGAAAACATTAAATCTGTGAACTGTACAGTGTTGTACATGTTGTCTGCTACATAGACAAGTTATCAGTAGTTTGGTGCAAGAAAGATAATAATATATTGCTGAGAAGGTTAATAATCTGCAAAGTTTATGTGCACTAACCAGAGTTTGTTTTTACAAGGCACAAAGATGCAGTCGGCAGTTTCAGCAACATAAGACAAGACTGTTTAATAACTTTTCAATGGGATCCTTGTCTGTATGAACACAGGGGGAGTGGTGCCTGTGCCTTGTATAAGGTCACTTCAGTGAAAGCACAGTAACTAACATTTATGTGCGTGACTGAGTCCTGAATAGGAGCACTTCAGCTTCCAACAGTTTGCAGCAGTACAGTTACCCAGACGTCTGGATCCAGACAAGGACTGCCATGCAGGAAGTAAGCAGTGCCATAAATTCTCCAGGTTGGTAAAACTTCACGTTTGAAACTGCAACTGCCAGCTTCGTTTTAAGCTTTTCAAGTAGCTACAAAAGTTTTCCAACCATCTACAGTCATCAGAATTGGCCAGCTAAAGTTATTGTAGACTTTGATAAGCAAATTTTTTTCGTTACATAACAGCATGAATGCCATAAATTAGGCTAGTACAAAAGGTGGTAAACACAGTATTACTATTAATCTGTCGATTTTAGATAGACTACAGAAATTGTATAAACAGCATATTAGCAAATGTAAAACCTTATTAGGGCAAGTTGACAGCCAGGAAATATGTAAATGGATTACGTTTGACTGGTATCTTAAACAGAAACATGGCTGGTATGACAGTAAATGTTTATTGTGCAAGTCATATAAAATGGCTTTCTGTGTGCAGTGTCATAAAAGTACAGTTCAGACCATTGTTAATAATAAAGCAGCACATAAAGTTCATACACTTGCATTATGTCCTGTCACCATATGTAAAATGTTAATTTCAGAGTTACAACAACAGTCAGATCAGTTAATGACAGAATCTTCTGCACATTTTGTTACACCCTTTAGACAAAGGTGTAATAATGTGCAATAATGTACCCCAGTATTCCTGCTCAGCTATATATCTTAGAAGCTTAGAAGCTGCTAAGCTTGCTTAGCTATATGTCTTAGAAGCTTGAAGCTTTGTTTTATTATTACAGCTGCTTCAGATACCATGCTCCTCCCCTCCTCCAGCTCCAAGCTCCGTGAATATTTATTTCATTTTTTTTGCTGCATTACTACTTTTGAACTTTTGTATTACGCACATTAAACATGATACAACAATGAGATATATTATTTATATCATATTTTCTTTTATTTCTTTTTTTTTTTCTATTTTTATCTATCATCTGACTATTATATATCTGCAGTGCTGAAACTGTCTTATATGCATTTTAATTAGCATACCTATTCAACATCTGTTGCTGCAAATGGTTGTATGTTACTACTGCTGTGTGTGTGCTTACTGTTGCTTTGTGTTTTGCAAAATGATTTTATTGATATATTGATATTGTGCTGTACTACTTGATTTGATATGTATTCACCACCTTACCACTCCTACTTACCAGCTCTCTGCTTACCCTCAATTTACCTCTAAACTTATTCCCCTTTTTCTTTTTTTTTTTTCTTCTCTTTCTTCTTCTTCTACTTCTTTACTAACTTACTGTTTCTGTAATTTGAACTCTTTTTTACTATTATTTATTTGAACTCTTTTTTTGCCTTCTTTTTTTTCTTCTTTTTTTTGAGGGGTGAAAGCCACACACTTCTTCCACTGACTCCCCCCACCTTCCACCAATTACCAACCCACCACCCACCAAGAGCATAACCTGAAAAGATAACCCTCAAGATTCCAGCCAGCTACTCTTCACACTTCCAGTGTCTATGTTCCCTCCCTCTTTGGTTTGTCCCTGCACCTCTACCTGTGTCCTCTTTCCCCCCACCCCCCCTTTTTTGTTACAGCTCCCCTCCTCCTCTCCCTTTTTTTCTTTTTTTTTCTCTCTTACTTTTTCACCTCCTTTTTTTTTTGGTCCTGTCTCTCTTGCCCACTGGCTCTCATGCTCTCATCCCAAAAACTCATGCTTGCCACTCCCCTCCACACTCTCACATCCCAAAATCTCTTTTGTCTTTTGGCTGCTCCTGCTCTCACACTCTGCTCTCACTCTCACCATCTTTGCTTGTTCTATTTTAAGCTTTCTGCTGCCTAACACATTTTCTTTCATTTCTGCACATTCTTTTTCTGGCTCACTTCCCCTTCCCATTCCACCTCACTCCCCCACACCCTCACACTAACTCACTACCATACCTTTTCCTCCCACCCCCACCTCCTGCTCACTCCCACCCACCCCTCCCTACTTCCCCATTTCCTCTTCCTTCCATCTCCTCCTCTACCACCAATCCACCCCTACTCTACTCTCCTATACTACTTCTATCACTCCCCTATAACCCAATCCCATCATCCTCCTCCCCTAAGCACCTACCCATTCCCTCTAACTAACTACTTATCCACCTCCATATCCACCCTCAACCTTACCCCTCTCACCTACCTATCCACCTGCTCTCTTATCTTCCTCTCCTTCTCCCTCTCACTCCCCACAATGATGTATACACCTTTCTATTCTTTCTCTCTCTATCCTCCTACCTAATGCTAACACTCATAATTTCCTCCCTTCTGCTACTGACCTGTAACTTAACCTCTCTCCACACTCATCTAATTCTGCTCCCTAGATCTCCTACTTCCTCTTACTACCACACTCTCTCCAACACACATTACTCCTTTCCTATAGCACCCTCACTTTTTTTCCTCTTCTGACCTCAGGCTTCCCAAAATTAAACTTCCTCCCACAAATCACCCAGCCATCAGAAAAAAAAACAAAAATTCATCACCCCCCACCAAGTTTTTTCTCTTCTCCCTCACTCATTTAACACTCTCCTACTCTCTGGTGACATTCACCCTAACTCCAGCCCACCTAGTACACCAACTCCCCCTTCCACTACTCTACAAACTCCCATGAAAACTCATAACTCTCCTCCCAAATATCTCACTTTCTACTCTATTAACATTCACAGTATTCTTAACAATATAACAGAATTTCACTCTTGGATAGCTCAATACTCCCCTAACATAGTTACTCTCACAAAGACCTGGCTAAAGCCTCAGAACACAGATAAAGAATTCCTCCCTTTAGGATACAACATTTTATACCTAGATAGACCCCATAAGAAGGGAGGTGGTGTAGCTATTTTTTACTCTAACCTCCTAACGCTAACCCCACTATCAAATCACTCTCCCTCCTTCCACCCAGCTGAGCTCCTAACAGCTGATTTTAAACCCAACAATCACAAAACCATATCAATAGTTGCCATCTACATACCTCCAGGTGATAACAAACCCCTATTAGAACAGACCATATCCCCAGTAAAACCATTATAGTATTAACCTTTCTGGTTTCACCCAATTCATCTCTTCTCCCACATTCCACAATAAATCCACCAATTCCAGTTCCATCATTGACTGGATTCTTGTAAACAATCCCAACCTCTATCCTCAAACTGAAACTACCCGATTCCATCAGTGAACAATGCCCCATACGTATGCTCCGACTCTCCCCCCACTTTCCCAAACCCCACAGATTTAAAGAATGCCAGAAACTGTCCACCTTCAACCCTGATACATTTAATAACTCTCTCTAAAATAGACTAGTCCACCCTCTTAACTTTACCCCTTGACGATGCTGTTTCATATTTTAACACCACCTTCCTCAACATACTCAACTCCCTTGCCCCTCCACGTACTGTTAGAGTCAAATACCACAACTCCCCCTGGCTCATATACTCAACTCAGACACCTTCAAAAGTCTCTGTCTGGAAACTCTGGACCAAGACTAAATCACCCTCCCACTACCAGACGTATAGAGAACTCCATAACCTCATTAAAAAACACATTAATCATGATAAAAAGAATTTCTACCACCGATCCCAGCCCACTCAATCCAGTAACCCTAAAAAGTTCTGGAACACTATCAACCAAATCCTCCACCCTGGTAATCCATCCACACCAAACCCCTGCCCCAGCAAAACACCTCTCAATACTGCAGCCATCTACAACTCCTATTTTATTGACACCATAAGTAAACTGCAGGCTTCTCTCCCCTCCATTCCTCACCACCTCCATCTCCCCCTCATGATATCCCCCCTCTCTAAAACCAATCTCTACAAGCTATATTAAAATACTCCTAAAGCTCAAAACTTGCTCCCCATCACCAGATAACCTCTCATCTCTCTTCCTAAAACATGTTGCTACATCTATAGCATACCGAGTTTCCATCCAAATTAATCGTTCCATCGTTGCATAAACTGTTCCAACTCTTTGGAAAAGATTCTATACCATACCCATACACAAAGATGGCAATTCCTCAGAGCTCTCTAACTTTCAACCAAAAGCAAAACTTTCTCCCCTCTCCAAAATTCTAGAACACTGTGTACACAAACAAGTCATGGCCCATCTCTTAGAAGGTAACCTGATCACCACTACCCAGCATGGCTTTCATCCACACCACAGCACCTCCACTGCTCTCATCTCCTTTACCAACACCGTCTTCCAAGCCAGAGATAACAATAAGCTCTTATCCTGCCTATTCTTGGATCTGTCAAAAACCTTTGACACTGTTTCCCACCCTACCCTCCTCTCAAAACTCTCTCAACTTGACCTTTTCACCACAACTATATCCTAGTTTAGTAGCTACCTCTCAGACTGGCACCAATCTGTCAAATAGTTATCTGCACTCTCTCCCTTTCTCCTGATCAAAACAGGTGTCTCACAAGGCTCCATGCTTGGACCCCTCCTATTTATCATCTTTACCAATGAACTCCACAAATCCTGTCCCCAGTCATCCCTCATACAGTACGCCAACTCTACCATTATATCCATAGCTGATAACCCAACTGACCTTCTAACCCACAGAAACCTGGCTAACTAGACACCAGCTCTTACTCAACCCCAAAAAAACAAAACTCCTACTTTTTCTCCCACAATCACTTTACTCTCTTAAACTTTCTTTCACCATCCCTTCTCTCAACAACACAGTGATAGCCCCAGAAAACCAAACTAAGTTCCTCGGACCAGCAGAAATTCTACCTCTACATTCATCACTGCATTAACAAAACCCATCAAAAGCTTGGCCTCCTTTAGAGGAACAAAAATTCCTCACCCCAGAATCTGGAATAACACTAGCCAATGCATACCTCCTTCCCAACCTCTTCTACAGTTCACAAATCTGTACTAACCTCCAGTCTACTCTACTCTCCAAACTTGAATCTACCTATAACAAAGTGGCCAGATTTTCCACCAACTTGCCAGCCAAAACACACACCACTGTCTGGCCCTCAAGTCATTTAGCTGGCTTGAGTTTCCTAATCACCTCAAACTTACCCAGCTCCTCCAAATCTACTCTATTATCAATAAACCCTCATCCTGCCCAAATATTTCCTCTGTAGTCACACTATATACCCTAGCCCAACAGCTTAGGAGCTCTGACCAATACCTGCTGCAAATTTACAAACCCAACAAATCTGCAGGACAGAACTTATACAGCTATTCTCCTGCCGTCCTTTGGAACAAGCTTCCCTTGACTTTAAGAAGCATACCCCAGACCTACAAATTTAAAAACTCACTCGAACAATACCTAACCCACCTCAATATATGCTCCTGTAATCCCCACCCCAAACCTTGTCCCAAACAGTTTTAGTAGGAAAGGTTCTATGGTTTCTTTTTTATGTGTCATACTATTCTTATGTTCTTTATTAATGAGTCACTGTATAAACTTACCTTTGTTGCATTACTGTATTAAAATGTGATTTACCTATATTTGTATATACTTCCTAGCAATGTTAAAGTTTATGTATTTGGAGCTTTTCTCCTCAGGTCTCCACTGAAAATGGGCTACTGGCTCAGTTGGACCAACCCAGTTAATTAAATGTCAAATAAAATAAATAAATAAATAAATAAATAAATAAAGTCGCTGCACAGTATAAAACAGATAAGGACAGTTACAATGTTTATGGTGAACTGACAAAAGAATTTAATAAACTTCTAAGAGAAAGACAGAATGAGTTCAGAAAAGTTTAAACGACATATGCAAACACTTTTTCAAAAGCGCGCAAGAGCTTTAGTCAGCAGAACAGAATGCTGAAAAATATCAAAACGCCAATGCAAAATCACAAGACAACAAGAATCTGGTTAGTAAAGAGTTAAAGCAACAGCAGTCAGCTACACTAACAAAAAATAATTTACGACATTCTACTCTACATTTAGAAAATGGTTAACATACACAGCAGAGCATTACTCAGATGTTTCTAAATTCTTATTCCCAAATGTTTTAAAACTTTCATTCAGTTAAAGCAAGACACTTAATCAGTTAAACAGTAATATAAAATGTATGATTAATCAGTTAAACAGTAATATAAAATGTATGATGCTGTTCTCGTAGCATACACGCAGGTAAAGCCTCTCATAGCTAAGCTGTTAGGCAATTTCAAAATCATCATTTCAAATAACAAAACAGTTCTAGAGCATAAAAATCAAATAAAAGTAGTTAAAAACAGTAAAAACATGAGGTCACAAGACTGACATGCATGTATTTTCTTTTCGCCTAAAGTGCATCTGTTTAAAATGCACAAGAGCAAAGGGCAGACAACAGCAAATGTAAATAATGTAAGTGTATCTGTTTTAGGCATGTGTTAGTTAAGCCAGTATCTATTTTGTTTCTTACAATATTTTGTAATTGTATAATAACATCAAAAGTAGCAGAGACTCCAGAAAAAAACAGTATTCAAAAGCAATGTTAGTAATATAAGGTTGTACTGAATACATAATACCAGAAATAAAACCCAGGTTTAAAATGCATGCATAGTTAGGCAAATTACAAATAGTTATTATAATTCTAAGAGTTTTACAACTGTATTCTAATATAAAGTTGCAAGTGTATTAACAAATGACTGAAGGTAAAGAAAGTGTTAAAAGGATTAAGGGATGTACTATAGTCTAGAGAGTCTGAAATGTGCAGGAAGAAAAAGTAATTGATTTTGTTTTATGTGAGCTTGACTCTTCCCAGGCTGAGATGGGTAGTTACAAAAAATGTTAGAAAAACAAGACTGGTTGCCAGGCCAGGTTGGCTTATAGGTTCATAGGTTCATAGGTTCATACTAGGCTATCTGCCCAAGGGCATTTATAAGCCTAGCCCATAGTTATGTGGCTTTCCCCCCTTTGAATAGTTGAAAAAACTATGCCTTTCATTTTTTTGTGCCTCTGTCAAGCAGTGGCAAGAAGTAATCCCTAATCCCTGGGTATATCTGCCATCCATTGTCCATTGGTCCTCTTTCCCAAGAGAGAGGAGGTCTCCATGTCACATGATTTGTTGTTTGTTCCACAGCATAGATAGAGGTCTCTGGTGATGAAATCCTCCCACGTTTCGTTCTTTATAACCGTGTTTTTCTAAAACATTCATATGCAGCACTAAGCAAAAAGCAAGAGAGTCTACAAAACACCTATTTGGCAATTGTAGTAAAACGTCACAATTGTGCATGCCTGTCATTAATAATCTATTTGCAGGTAAATGCTAAAAGTAAAAAAAAAAAAACTCAGTTACACCAAGTACAGCCAGTAAATGGGCCACGGTATACAGTTCAAATAAATTATGAAGGTCCCTTGTTGACAACAAAGGGAGGGTACAAATACATACTAAAACTATGACAGCATAGGCAACAGCAGAAGCTTTATAAAAAAATATTTTCTTTCATCAGAAATGGTGAAAAATTATCAAATCAGACAATGGTCCAAAGTTTGTTAGTAAATCTGTTAGACCAAAGTATCACAGTCTGGTAACAGCCAAAGGGCAAGCATACATTCAATTCTCACATCATAAAGCAAATAAACAATACTACAATAAAATGCTGTATACTATGGGGGAAGGGCACTTTTGAATTCTACACTAACTGTGTAAATAGTACTGCAAAAGGGACTAAATAAAAGAACAAAAAAAACATATTGGTCTGTGTTAATAATTCAATAGTTATTAAAAGACAATCATGCCTTTTTATTGTCATTAAGTGATTAGGGTACCATCAATACATACGGTAGTGACAAAAATACCAGAAATGCATTTTAATGTTTCAGTAATGTTTAATTAGCAGGCTTCAGTTTAATACTAAGTTTGTAAACTGGACTGAGTGTACATTACAGCCCATGTATATGCAAATGCAAAAATATTTTCTGCAAGAAAAACTGATGGTAAATAATAAATATGTTTAGCATATGCTGTACAACAATGGTTTAATATGTAAACTGCATTCTTCAGTGTATAAACCATCCCCCGGATTCACGAATCCTCCGTGTAAGACTTAATAAGTGTTACTCAGAGGCTGCAGTTGAACGGTATGACGTCAGCGTGCCATGAGTATTCATGAGGGCATGCTGACTCAACCGTAACTCTTACACAGACCGAGTATGAAAGCAGGGGGCGTGTCCAACTGCCGAGCAGTCTAAATGTCCATGCTCCTGCAAGTGTAGTAAAAGCAAAATGTCAACACACAAGAGCAAGTTCGCTCAAATGTACTTGCACCCAACACCACACTCCTTGACACTGTAAACCCCCATCACAGTTATAAAAAGTAAAATATTTAATTTTTTTTTTTAAATCCACGATATAGCTGCCCGTATTTGCACGTGTGTGCGTGGGTGTGCCCATTGCTTAGCTATAGTTAGCAATTCCGACATGGAAGAGCATAAGAAAGAATGTTTATGCAAAGCACACCAAATTGCAATGGCGTAATGGTAGAGCATATGCACAAAGAGGAGGCATTCATGGTTTGAGTCCCACCACTCCCCTTCTTATTTATGTTTAAATCAGTATTTGAAATAATACCAGACATATGATTAAAATTTTATTAAAAGCAGTGACATTGCCAATGTATCAGTGAACAAAATATATATTTTTAAAGCACCCAGATATAGAATAGCCTGCTGTTAAGCAATGCTTTACCCATCTAAACACAGGTGCCCATAGTTAAATAGCACTTTAGCCAGCTAAACAGAGATGCCCATAGTTTAATAGCGCTTTACCCAGCTAAACAAAGGTGCCCATAGTTTAATAGTGCTTTACCCAGCTAAACAAAGGTGCCCATAGTTTAATAGCGCTTTACCCAGCTAAACAGAATTGCCCATAGTTTAATAGCGCTTTACCCAGTGCAATAGAGTTGCCCAAAGTTTAAAAGCGCTTTACCCAGTGCAATGTGTTTGCGCGGACATGCATGCCGCGCCAACCAGGGCACAGTAGGGCACCGGGGAGCAACGTAGAGCTAAGTTGCTTAAATGCAGCCACACCCCCTAGACTGTCTAGACAGTATTAAAATAAAAGAGTGACAAGGTTTGAACCCAGGATCCTGTGCATAGTAATCAAAGCACAGAACTACTAAGCCATGACAGCTTAGGAAAAACAGCCACTATTAGCATACATATACTTAGAAATGGTAGATTAACCACTACTAAGCAGGTCTGCAGTCAGCTTAGAATTCTCAAAAATGGCCATTCACAAAAAAGTGTGGGAAATGCGGCATATTTAAGCCCCATTGGCGGGAATACTCGACATAACTGATTGTGGTACCCATTTGCAGTTAGGATGGCAGGTGTCGGAGAGGGCAATTGCTTTAGATCGCAAAGGTGGGGCATTGAGGAGTCCAAATATATGGTTTGGCTCCTAGTCCACCAACATGAAGGCCAACTCATGCACGGCTAGGTTCAATGGGGATCATACAAGGCAGAGGCATGGAACCAGTTGGCACATGATCTTATCAGTGCCACAGGCATTCCTAGGACTGGTGAGCAGGTCCGTCACCACCATGCAGACCTGAAGCGACGAAAGGAGGACCAACTGAACCGATGGATCCAGGAGGCCTGTCAGATGCCCAATGACCCACTACTGAGTAAGTATCCATGTAATTAAGTATGTAAGAAATGCTATCCTAGCCTATAGTATGGATAGGTATGTTCCAATATCCCTTCATTTATATTATAGCTGCAGGTATTCGTTCCGCGAATCAGCAAGCCTATGCTGATAGGCTGGTAAGGCTGCGCCACCAGGCAGGTTAGTAATTATTCAGCTGGCATTATTATAGAATATAAGTGAGACAGCCTGTAAAAGAGTTCAGTGTTGTAACCCAGTAATAAAGGTCAAATAAGCCTAGAATAAAGCTTCTGCTAGTATTCTAAGATCAAATAAGTGATGCAGCCTGAAAAAGAGTACTGTAATTCATTAATAAAGAGCAAACAAGTCTCAAATCGAGTTTCCACCTGTATTGTAATATCAGATAACTGCTTCAGCCTGAAAATGAGTGTTCTAATCCATCAATAAAGGACAGACAAGTCATGAATACATCATTGTATATACAGACATATGAAATAAGTGAGTCAGCTGGAAAGGATTGTTGTAACCCAGTAATAAATGTTAATAAAGCCTGGAATTAAGTACCATCCTGAGATGTAAATACAAAATAAGTGAGAGAGTGTGAGAAAGAGTTTGAAGCTACCAATAAAGGTGTAAGAAGTCTGGAATAAAGGTATACTGCATGCACTACATAATGAAATGAATGAGACAGCCACAACCAAAGAGTGAAATGTTTTTAATAAAGTACAATACCTGGACTGTGTCCATCCCACATTTTGGATATGTTGTTGTACCCTTGCATTATGGAGATAGTATAGTTGCATGAAATGCTGAACATCCACAGTTGTCTAGGCCCATATAAACTGGCTGATGGGAATGCCAGTATCTCAGAAGAATATTTATAGTCCTCAACTGTTTCATGTATAGTATGTACATGTTAATCCGGTACATGAGCAGCTTGTGCTTGTGACCCCACAAATGTCAGTGTGTTGCTAGAACTGTACGTAACTGTTCAAATGTAGCAGGATACTTTACCTGAACACAGCCAGATATGAACATATATAAATACAAATGGAATGTATATTAATGTAGCAGTAACATCTCCATCACTAACATTTCTAAGGTTACATACAGGGAACTGTACTAATACATGTAGGGGATATATATATGCATCTAGTAGGAATGTACAGTATACGTATAGGTATTTTAAGTTGTTAATGTAATATTATACCCCCCTATGTTATGTTCACAAATTATGCCATTCCACACCAAACTGGGTATGTGTATTCACAATTAATTCCTATGGACATCTGTCCTGTTGGTTTATACATATCTGCATGTACGTTGATGCATGTGCCCTGTTCACATATCCAAACCTGATGGCCTGGTGCCACCAATCAACCCTGCATGCTGTTGGAATGTCCACTGTTGTTCTAAATATGCATGTGTTATGCTTGCTGTTCAACATTTGGAATTCATGTGTGTTTGGTTAATGGGAATACTAATGCATGCTGTTACAACTAATTTGGAATAGTGTTGTTTGTTACTAACCCAAAATGCCATTAAATACTGCTAAACATAGGACAACTGGGAAGGCGGGTCCCAGTGGACCCACCTCTCCCACCTCATCTGGCAATTGCACCTGGCACCAGTGCCCAGCACGGGACCTCCTCCTCCGGTGGCCCTGTGCCACCTTCAGGTGGAAGCACTGCAGGGGATGGGGCTCACCCCCCCTCTGCAAGTGTGGCCAGAGGAGAGCCTCCACTCACCCTCCAAAGGGTCCAGGCTGTGGTGCGTAGTGAGATCAGGCGTTCTGTGACTGATCCCCTATGCCAACTTGAGGAGAGAGTGGCGCAGCTCAGGGGTGTGCCTGCCCCTCCTATCCAGCCCCCAGCACAGCCTCGGCGTGGGCTGTGAAGGTGCAGTGGTAACTGCCCATGGGTGGGGATCTCAGTTCCACTGTTGCCATCTGTGGGCTCATGGGCTTGCGATATCCAAACATCCGTCCCTGTCAATTGTGTTTACCCACCACATGTGTCATACTCCACCCCTGTATGCATCTTGTTTGTCTTGTCTGTTAACCTCCCCAACCCACCTCCCCCAATATTCCTACTTCCTTTACCTCACATTCCACTCTTACCTGAAAAAAAAAAGGGCAATCTGTACCCGCAAAAAAGTACTCCCCATACATAGCTGCCCATTTCGCACACATGTCTGCTGGACATGTAAACTGATAGTTACAACTGGCTGTACAACATACTATGTTGTCCTCACCCCTCTCTCAGGGGTGGAAGGTTTCAAATCTCACTCTAAATTTCAAACATATGCACAGCTGTTGCTGGTAAAGAATTGGGCAGCTATGGGCCTTCCCTACATCCTTCCTGCACATCCCGAGCTTGTTTTCCTACTGTCCTCCCCTCTTTGTGTCCCCTTTTTCACCACTTTCCTTTATTGCCCCATTTTCTTTTCTTTAAAAGAAATTAGCGCTGGTGTTAGCGGAAGTAAGCACTTTTAAGCAGTAGTCAGCCTGTGTGCACTTGCGTGCATTTAGCTAAGCATAGCTAAGTGTCGCGCAAACCCGCTTACAACTGCTTAAAAGTGCCTTAGTCACTCTGTATGACAAGGCCTGTAGTCTGCTCATCAGCAAAATAAAATCCCCCTGTCAGTCTAGAACCCCGGACCTTGGACACATTAGACTGCATGAATTACCACTGAGCCACAGCAGATATACAATAGCTTGGTGCTGTAATAAATATATCATGCATTACTATGAGGGAATGTAAAGGGAAATAGGAATGCCATAACACAAATCTTGTTCTGTGGGTCTTTACCAGCAGGTTATGTGGAATGGTATGATATGACCATTTTGATTTGATATAAGGATTTAAGCAGTGCTTTACCTAGCTAAATACAGTTGCCTAAAGTTTAGCAGCGCTTTACGTGAGTGCGTGAGTGTGCGCTTGTGTGCACTTAGCTAAGCATCGCTAAGCATCGCGCAAACCCACGCAAACCCACTTACAACTGCTTAAAAGTGCCTTAGTCACTCTGTATGACAAGGCCCTTGTACTGCTCAGCAGCAAAATAAAATATCCTTGTCAGTCTCAAACCCCACACCTTGGACTCACCAGTCTGCATGACACAACACTAAGCCACAGCAGATATACAATAACTTAGTGCTGCAAGAAATATAATATGCATTAAAAGGAGTGAATGTAAAGAAGAAATAGGAAAGCCAGAGCATTACATTGCAAGAAAGAAATGTAACATGCATTAAAAGGAGTGAATGTAAAGGGAAAATAGGAAAGCCAGACCAATACATTTCAAGACAGACAGAAATATAACATGCATTAAAAGGAGTGAATGTAAAGGGAAAATATGAAAGCCAGAGCAATACATTTCAAGACAGAAATATAACAGGCATTACAAGGAGTGACTGTAAAGGGAATATAGGAAAGCCAGAGCAATACATTGGAATAACCACTGTTGTATGCTAGTTAATTTCCTAATTCCAAAAGAAAGTACATACTCCCATGTATCCAATGTTAGCATTAGGAGGTGTGAGTAAACTGACACACTGAGAAGAGTGTACTGGAAGAATCAACAGTCAGGTTTCAGTACAACATGCATTTCACCAGCTACAGCCCAGCTGCAGATATGAGACATATACCAACCTTCTGACTCACACAACAGTGTCCACAGCAAGCAAACAAGGTCCCCACCTTGCAAAACTGAAAGGCATACGCCTACCTAACCTATAATTTTATAGCAGTGTCCTGAAATCACAGTGAGAACTGCAATTAGCACACAGCAGGCTGCATGCAATTACTAAATGGTGGGCACCAATTGGTGCAGAGGCCATCACATGCACATGTGCAGATACCTACAAAAGCAGCCTGTACTTGCTGTCCACACATGCAATAATATCATTGCAGCATACGGAGAGAAAGAGCGAGCAAGCGAGAGAGAGAGAGAGAGACAGACAGACAGACAAACAAACACAAACAAACGAACAAACAGAGGTGTTTGGAGACACAAAAAAAAATATTTAAAAAGAAAAATAAACATCAACAGGTACAACAGACAGAGGTAAGAAATACAAAGGTAAGGTATGTAACAGATATGTATTTGGTGGGATGGGAATGATGTGTCTGAAGGGTACTGTACATACAGTGAACCCTCCATATGTGTGTGCAGTCCATATCTATATGTAAATGCAGATGTGCATAGGGCAAGGAACATACTGCAAATGTTAGTGAAGGCTAGACATATATGTAGTTGAAGGTTGCAATGTGCACATATCTATGTAGGTTGTAGTGTGTGGCATTAAAAACAGCAAACAGTGCAGGTATATGTCATGTGGTGGTTAAATGCTGTGGGACTGAGACAGTGAGGCCTGCTACAACTATACGGCCTGAGGACAGCAAAATGCATTCCGCACAACACTGTTCAATATTGTTACAAAATTGTATGTCTCACAACTGTTTAATGATTGATATTCCCAACATGAAAGGTGGCCAGTATATGTGCCTATATGTGCATGTATATGTACAGCAATGGATGTTTACAAGTATGTGTATATATACCTGTATATATATATATATATATATATATATATATATATATATATATATATATATATATATATATATATATATATATATATATATATATATATATATATATATATATATATATATATATATATACAGATATATAGATATGTACATATATAGATATGTAGATATATAGATATATACATATATAAATATATATAGAGATATATAGATATATACAGATATATATGGATATATCCGGATATATATAGGTATGATATATACAAATATATATGCATATATCCATATATATATATATATATATATATATATATATATACATATATATATATATATATATATATATATATAGAGAGAGAGAGAGAGAGAGAGAGAGAGAGAGATATATATATATATATATATATATATATATATATATATATATATATATATATCTCTATATATATATATATCTATATATATATATATCTATATATATATATATATATATATATATATATATATATATATATAGAGAGAGAGAGAGAGAGAGAGTGATACACGGGTCAGACGACATACTGCAACAGGTGCCTGGTGACCAACGCATTGACTGAACACCAGTGTTGATACTGCAGTACCATACCCCATTCCAAAACACTTTACACACTAACTACCAGATCGGTGGTTGCCTGCCCAACACTGAAGGTGTCAGAAGGGAACATGGGACATGGTGTACAGTAGCCTCCCCTCTGATAATCACAGTTCCACACTAGTCTTGTAATCCCTCTACGTGGTACGTGTCATCACAAAAGGTGTGCCATCTAGGGAAATATAGGTCAGTGTAGCCCCTACTCCTCACAATGCCCCATGTGGTATGTACCTCACATGACAACCACAGCAAGTGGAAAGGACATAGACATACCTAACAAAGAGTGAAACTGCCCCAAACACATGCCCTATGCAGACTGACTCACAAAACCACAGCTAGAGTGCATTGCATACGTCATACACAGAGGTCGCCACTGCTGGACATACAGAGGTATGTCACACCCGTAGCAGTCAGCCAACCACCATGACAACACCTGACAATCCCTCCGGGCTACATGACCTAGGGCCCTAATCCTTGTCAACGCACTAAACAGCACATGCTGGAGGTACAGGTTCCTATGCACAAATATGCCATACTCTGGACTAAACTACCCAGCATTAATAAACATGGCTCCTCATTAGTAGATGTCATACATACCCCTGATGAATGTTATGGAGATAGGTAATATGCCCTGGGAGTCACCTCTGTGTATCCGTTTGACAGGAGTAAGTGTAGTGTCAAATGGCAGGGTAGCATATAGCTAGGCTGCTGTAGGCCCCGGGCCAATAGTGTAGTAGCTACCTATGACACAATGTGCGCACACATGTACTCAGTGCAATACCAGCTATGTGATTTGGAATGAGTGTGATACTGACTGTGTGCAAGGTCTGTAAAGGCGTGATAGCTTAGCGTGAGGTTGTGTCTGTCATGGTAGTTTGTGTCCTAGGTGTGAGGGCAGAGAAAGATGTGTCAGTTATTGGGATGCAGACATAGTAGGATGGCATATGTTGTGACGTAGTACCTTGTGTACGACTGTGGTGTCCCATTGTAGGCTGTAGCAAACATGTATGCTCAGTAAGTGGTACTGCTGGTGAATCCAAGTCACATATGAACTGTTGTACTACCTGAAGCTGTAGGCCTAAACACCACAGTATGGTGTATGTTCACATTCCCTGGTATCACTGTCTTGTGTGTTTCCTGCAGTCTGCACAGATCACATTCCTCAGGCATAGGTTTCTGTAAGTAGGGGCAGACAGTACTATAAGGTACACAGGTAATGCTCATCTGTGTTGGCATACATTTGTGTGTTGTATGTATGTCTAATGTGTGTGTAATAATGCCTGTACCATGGCCACAATCACATGTGTGTTACAGGGTATGTGTGTGTGCCTAGCAACATGTATACTCTGTTACAGCAGTATGCCAGCTATATTAACAACCATGCATATATGTTAGGTAGGGGTATGGCATCAAAGACTAGGGTGGTTTACTGTTAATACTGTAACTGTACATTACATTCATTGCATTGGATGACAATATTCATCATGCATTAGCTTGATATATACCCCCAGTGTGAGGTTGTGCATTGTATCCAATACAGTGTGTCGAGTGGTTTATACTGGTTTGTTGTATGGAGTGCGGCAGCCACTGTCAGGCAGTTGTGGGTTGAGCACTGATATGTGGTATTGAATGTGTGTATCCTCTGATAGACAGACAGATGCTATATCTGGCAGTTAAGTGATATCTGTACTTCATAATGTTAAGTGTGCCACATGACTTGCTCACACATATTGTTTAATTGTCTTCCAGAGTTATGGCTCATCGCTGCAATCCTGTGTATACAGCTGCAGAGGAGGAGGTCATACAGGCCAGCCTGTATCAGAACTATGCACGGCTTTTTTCCAGGGCCAGCCAGCACCAGCATGAGCGCACTGCACTGTGGCAAGATCTTGTTTGCCGGGTAAATGACATAGGCATGCATAACCGGACATATGAGCAGATACGGCATCACTGCAGTGATTTAATCAGACATGTCTGGCAGCGTCCATCTGATATCCATAGGCAACAGCTTGCCACAGGTGGTGGGGTGCCCATACATCCCCCCCCCTCACCAGTGTGGAGGAGCTGCTTCTAAGCGTGGTGGCTCCTGGCCTACAGCAGCAGCAACATCATGCATGTGTCATCATGGAGGCTGGAGCTACCCAGCAGGACAACACGGAGCATGCAGGTAATATGCCCTAGCTGCAGACTACTGTTACCTGTATTGTTAGAATATACTTATGTGAGATGTGTACTGTGTATTTAGCAGTTGTGCTGCCTCTCATGTGCAATACTCATATTTGGAATAGTATCTACACACCTGTGACTGTTGACTGTTGTTCCACTGTAGATTATCGCACTCACTCACGGCAGCAATGCCACAGTTGTGGCCACTGATAAACTGTGTCATATTCTTGTAGGTCCCTCTGGTGTGACAGCAGGGCAGACGGTACATGCTGATGAGTGTGTTAACACTTTAATATTGGTAATTAAATGTGCATGTCATAGGTGAGATGTAGGCCATGTACACATAACACACCTACGCATAATGCATGCTGTCCATGTTTGCTGTGAGACATTAATCATCTCATTAAAGTCAGTAGCTGCCTCAAGCACATACACTGCACAGTGCAGCAGACACAAGTGTGGCAACACTGTACTGCACCTTAGATATGCATAGTTGCTACAGCTGTACACAACAGAATACGTTTATCATATGCAGTACACGAAAACATGCTACATTTCCCATCACACCCACTGTAAGGTCACACGTCAGTATCCCACATGTCTTGCACACACACATGCTGTACCTCACTCTGCAACACTCTGCAACACATAACACAGTCAAGTTAGGCAATGCTCCCTATTGGTCACCTCACACACCCATGTACAAGGTGTCTGTGTAATTGTGAACATAGCCATGGCAATGCAGTTCAGGTACAGCATGCTAGGCAGTGGTCTAGCACACATTACTAGCTGTGAGTGACCACAGGATGCATGTTGATGATGGCACAGGGTACTACATCACATCCAGTTACAGTGACCACAGTACTACTCATAGCAGCCATTGCTTTGCACCTCAATGTTTTGCATCTGCAAACATATGCACATATACACAATATGCATAGCATGTTGTGTGTGTGCTTGCATATGCCAGTATACACAATATGCACAGCAGTCACCATCCAAACAAAGTGTCACATATATGTCATGGAATGCTAGTGGGTGTATAGGTCACTTGACACACATTGGGTATGTGTGGTGTTTAATGTTGCAGTCGCGTAGCATGACATGCCATGTGTGGCACCGACATATCTGCAATATGTCCCACACTCACAATAACCACTGTACACTGGCCGTTTAGAGCACTGGGATACCTTCATGTCAACATACAGCAATCATCCCGTGTGTGTACATAGCATGCATGTGCTACACCTGTGCCCACTATTATCTGCTTTGGACACATACACTGTACTCAGACATTGCTATCTATGTATCACACAGATAACACATGCAGCCATGGCATGTACACATGTGAGTGATGGTGCACAGGGCATTGCAGAGCTGATAATACCTGCACAGCAATGTTGTGTTCATGTACAAATTCTGTTCCAGGGTGTAGCCAATCACTGAACAATGACACAGTTGTAACAAAGCCATGAATACTGCCATTACATTGGGGCATCTACACTTGCACTGTATGGTCTTGTGCAACACATATTCTGCATGCTGACACGTGTATGGTGACTGTTTACCTTGTGATACTGAGACCCACCTTCACCCACTATAGAGTATGTGTTGGATTGCTGGTGTGTGTGTGTGTGTGTGTGTGTGTGTGTGTGTGTGTGTGTGTGTGTATGTGCTGTAATGAGGAGTGTATTACTGTTCATGTGTGCATGTGTGCATGTGTGCATTTCCGCATGTGTGCATGTGTGCATGTGTGCATGTGCGCATGTGTGCATATGTGCATGTGCGCATGTGTGCATGTGCATGTGTGCATGTGTGCATGTGTGCATGTGCGCATGTGTGCATGTGTGCAAGTGTTCATGTGTAGACCGTAAAGTGTGTTTCCTGTCTTCTTCTCACAGGTGCTGACTTAGGGCTGGCCGAATGCAACAAGGAACCTGAAGCCACTGCCACAAATAGTGCTGATGATGAGACATGTATTTTGACACAGGGAGGTTTGACAGGGTCTGTCGTTGGTCCACCAATCGACAGTACACAGCGTTCAACCCCATCTATGTGCACACTCATAATGCCACTACATCCCTCACCAACAATGGTCATAGGCAAAGGACAGCATACAGTTGGCACTGACCAGGAGAGTGTGGTACCCATGGCACTTGCATCCCCTCACAGCAGCCATAGCCATATTTCTGGAATGGTACCACATAGGCGGAGGTCCAGGGGTTCTCAGGGGAGCACTGCTGGTCATATTGCCCCTGGCAGGCGTGCCCTCACTGATCTTATGACGTCCAGTATGTTCCGGGCTGTAATGCAGGCTCAGGCACGTATGGAACGGTACACCAGGCAGGGCGCAGAGGGCAGATTACACCGCTATCAATGACAGCATCTGTGACCTTGCCGGTGCCATCCAGACATACACCGAGGTCATTGATAGACATTGGGGGGAGACATTAGATGCCCTCCACAATATGTCATCCATAAGCCAGGACCATGCGGGACGGTTGTGAAGTCGATGCGGACGCATGCCAGCAACAGCTGGCAGTGGTCGTGGACAGCGCCTAGTTCACAGCCACTCCCGTAGTGGCAGTACCAGCCCCAGCAATGCTGGGGCTGGCCTGTCTATTGACTGGCCCAGCAGACCACGTGCACGTGGCTCTGGCCATTCCCAGCAGGGACATGGGTCCAGTCGTCCCACCTCTGCCTCTGAGGACAGTACCCAGTCAGGGTTGGTACCCGATACTGTCCATAGCACCCCTGCCATGCACAGGTACTGTGTCCGTGGCTGGAGACAGTAATCTGTATGGCCTAGCAGGTACAGTCTGTGGCTGTCCCACAAACTACTGTATATGGCAGCCACATGGTGGAGCTGTGTGCATGCAGACACACACACATTAACCAAACAACTAGGGCTCACACATACACACACACATTACATTAACATTGGCCAATGCTGTACTGTTGTCCCTCACACACACACACACACACACACACACACACACACACACACACACACACACACACACACACACACACACACACAGACATGTCGATTGGATCGGTTAATGTCAGGCTCTGGCAAACAACAAAACACCCTGTGCATATGATGATACCTGTGTTGCCTCCTGTCATCTGTTACATTGATGGAGGAACAGGCTAACATGGTGCTGATGCATAGGGTGACACTATAGCAGTGTAGCAATATTAACAAGTTGTCAACAGGAAAGTGTAATGACATCCTTGTAGGTATATCTCAGCAGACATTATTCATCAAAGCTCTGATTGTCAATGTAGCATTGTTTACACCACTGTTAGGTCTGACTATGTATTGTCCACCCATGTGCCACTTGGCTGATGTGTAATGTGTTGCCAGCATGTGTTAGTGAGTGGACAGTATGTGTGTAATGCATGCAGTACAGATTAGCAAGTGTACATCTGTGAACATGGCGGGTACACACTGTCTGTATGTACGTGCATAGTGGACACATGGGACATGTGGCATACCCTGTTGTACACATAGTGAACATGTCACAGTATCTTTCAATGGCCAGTATGCATTCTACTACAGTTATGTACTAACATGGGTAGACATGTGTGTATGACATGGGTAGACACCATGCTGTGGGTGATACTGTTAGTATCTGTAAATGATTTGCGGTCTGGTAGTATACATAACCTCAACAGCATGACTATAAGCAATCATTGGATGTTGTCCTGACAAATGACACACAGTCGTAGGGAACTCAGTAACAGTTGTATCCTTCCGGTGCTACACTATAACACTAACCAGTGGTAATTACCGCCACCCATTCCTGTGTCCACACCTTTTTGGCATATAGCCTCCTTAGGTACATGCAAACACACTAGGGATGTATCCATCCACATCTGGTAATGCATGCAGTGGCCTACAATCCATTCCCTGGATGGGACACATATCCTACACAAGGGTATCATACAGACAGATGCCTGTCATGTGATACATGCTGTATAACAGTAAGCCGACTATGGCATAGTCATCCACATGTACTATACTTACTATCCCATCAGTACCACATAGGTGGTAGCCCTCAACATGTATGTTGGGTACCAATGTGTACATACAGCCTCATGTTATGTCATGTGTCCCTTGGTATCCACATATCCATAGGTATTGTGGAGTCCCAAGGTGTGTCACATGAGACATTGGAGGCCTGGATGCATATACACAAGGTGGTTGTACACCTATAAAGACTGTCCATTATTGGCAGTCATGGTTGTGTATGAACATGCCTGACATATACCCCAGGCATATACCCTCACTCACACTACTGTAAAGTAACTGTCATGGGTGTGTGTGACACAGATGACCATGGCCACAGGTCACGACAGTGGATGGGCCTGTCACATACATACATATGTGACCTACGATCTGAGAAGCTGCAGCACAACCTGTCAATGGCAACAAATGTGTTCATGTAGTATGCAGGCTTCACACCTATGTACTGATTAAGGGAACATGTACACATATATATTTGCAATGCATATACCTGATGTGTGCAGTGCACTTACTGTTGTAATCATAATATGCCATAACATAGTAAAAGCAAGACCCACACTACATTGACCAATAGTGACACACACACACAGTCAGCACTTGCAGAATTCAAACCCCTACCTAACTATGTTATGATACTAGAGAGAGATGCATTAGCACAGTGCGCTATTTGCTTTACTGGCTGGTTTTCCTTCTCCGTCTGTATTTCTAGGGTGGTGACATCATCAGTCTTTCCAAAGTGGAATGTACATCTGTGGTGTGTTTTCCCAGTCTTCAAAAAGGCCACTCCTTTCAAAGAGAATTGCACACGCATACACACAAACACACACAGTCAGCGTTTGCAGGATTCAAACCCCTACCTAACTATGTTATGATATTAGAGAGAGACACATTAGCACAGCACGCTATTTGCTTTACTGGGTGGTTTCTCTTCTCCGTCCGTATTTCTAGGGTGGTGACATCATCAGTCTTTCCAAAGAGGAATGTACATCTGTGGTGTGTTTTCCCAGTCTTCAAAAAGGCCACTCCTTTCAAAGAGAATTGCACACACATACCCCACACACACACACAGTCAGCGTTTGCAGGATTCAAACCCCTACCTAAATAGGTTATGATACTAGAGAGAGACACAGTAGCACAGCGTGCTATTTGCTTTACTGGGTGGTTTCTCTTCTCCGTCTGTATTTCTAGGGTGGTGACATCATCAGACTGGACATGGTAATGTGTGTACACTTTGTTTTATGCCATTCCAGGAATGGTCCATGTGGGTCGTCAGGTGTCAACAGCTGGAACAGGAACTCATAATACTTACCTTGTGTGATCTATCTGTGGACACATCGACATTCCTTCATATGTCAACACATAGTTATGCACAGCTTGTTGGTTTTGTGGGTACTACATGTGTCTGGGATGTTGATAAAGGGCTATTCAAAGTGTATGTGAGACATGTGTAGCTGTGTTCAGTGATGTATGTCCTGTGTGGCTGCCTTGCAAACAGTCTAGCATGTTTGGGAACCATGATCCACACATGAACATACCACGGTTAATAGGGTTGTGTGTATGTCAGCTTCCATTAGCTCGGTTTATGACTTCAACCATGATGGACTCCATGGCTTGCAGATCATACTTCATAGGCATACTGGACTGTACATCCTATGGTGTGTTGTGCACCAACACTTGTGTGGAGTGCCATATGTTGCTGTAACACATTCAACGGTTCCACATCCTGTGTAGGGGGGCAGGTTCAGCTGACTGTTCAGGTGCAGGATCTGTTTGTTCTGTAGTTTATGCATGACACATATTGGGAATCAATGTAGACCACTTGATGCCATGCTTTTAGCATTGGGGTAGCTGTTCATCCATTCTACATGTGATATCTCCTGGTATGATGATATGGACTATCGTCGGTGGGAGGTGGGTATGTATATATGGGCCTGTCTGTCAGGATGTCAGCATTGTCAGTCAGGTACAGTTGGCCCTGACTCATGACATATATGTGTGTGCATTGCTATATATGACATAGCTGTCGGAGGTGTCATGATTCAGTCTGGAATCCTTCTCAGTTACTCTTTACAGAACACCAACAAACCTGAGCACTAATCCCTGTTATACTCCTTTACACACTTAACACCCTACTGATCCTTTGTCATCTGGCTACAGAGTATGTCATGATGATATCCCGGCATGTCCAGGGGTTGGCTTTGTGTGCACTCTCCAGTCCAGCTGGTGAATATTGTGATGTAGACACAATGTCACATCTGCCACATGTACACAGACAAGACTCTCCTCCTCACAACAAACCTAGATGTATGTGTGAGATGCACCTATAGAGACATACAGGGTGCTGAACTCTCTCGACCCATGACTGGCATAGTCTATCAGGTGGTGAAGATAACCACACACACCACATATCAGTCTCACATATCCTCTGGCGACAGCACTCAAACCACATTATCACACATACACATACTCGGATGCTGTAAATGAATTCTGCCTAAGCAGCAGAGACCTCCACAGCAGGCACACACACAACTGCTACCCCACTACAATTCCCACATCTCACATAGTTCACAATGTCAGTGTGCCACACAGTCACTTGCCTTCGGGCTACACAACACACATAATACAATTGTGACAGGTGACACTTATTGTCAGACACACTGACGTACCACTCACCAGCCCATACAAGGGAATAGTCCCTTTGTGCTGTCTGTCGTGTGCCAGGATCTGCCACATAACCCATGCAGTCAGGTCACTACAAAGCAAGTACAGGACTGGCACCATCATTGTCCATGCTGGTGCGTGAAACCTCAGATGTTACTCCCTGGACCACATGACATGGTATATGGAGGAACAGTGTCATCATGTAGCCTAGGCCAGTATGACCCTGACCTTGTCTAGCATCTTACACCCACCAAGTATGATGTCACAGTATACAGACAAACATATCACGTTTAACACTTGGCTAACAGATTGGTGTCATTCATAGGGGATACAGTGTCTGTCAGCCTGTGGTGACATGCTCAACATGCCACATAGCTTCACTATGGACAGCTTGCACCTGTCACCCTTGGACCTTTGAATGCTGGCTAAGGCTCCTGCTACCACCATAGTGCATTTGTTGAGCAGGGCTCAAAAGACAAACCCACCTACATAGACATTACAGGTTAAATAACACTAAGGGTAATGCTGCTCAACACCAGATGTGTTACCCTCATATTGTGGCCACTCAGGACTCCCCTCAGTATGGGGGATAGCAATATATGTGCACTAACAGATGCCTAGTTCAGGGTCACATATGCACACTAGCACTACCAGGTTATGTTTCATACCATGCTTTCTGACCACAGGCTTGGAATGGACAACACAACTAGGGGGTGTATCCCTATACATCACAGATACACACACCTCCTGGTTAGTGGCACTGCAGTAAGCATCACAGACCATACATATACAACTACCATTGTTCGAAACTGCCTTTCAGTTTCTTGCCTACTACAGACCACCCTCCCATACTCAGGAACCACACTCGGCTTTCCTGGGAACAGTGGGGGATATGATGGTCTCCACAAACACCATTATATTGGGTGACATCAGATACATGAATATTGACTGAGGATACTACTCAAGCCGCAACAACCTCACCCTACAGTCGCTACAATTTGTACAGTCATATGTTATGGCACAACCAGTCACCACAGCCACAAGGGGGAATACATACTGGACCTGATCATCACCAGCATGGGGACTCTATGTTACATACCAGCAATATACCCCTCATGGGTAATCTTGGTGAACTTCTGATGAGCCAATGTCTCACTTCACCAAAGCAAGGTGGTATCCTTCAGAGAGCTTGAGACAGTGTGAAATACAGATCCGACTGCTGAATCCTTTACATACACATTCTATGGACTCCTAGTGGACTGCATGGATTGTGCTACCCCAAATAACAACAAGACTCACTCCTCCAATGGCAGGGGACCTGTCTGGTAGACACCAGCCATTAATGAGCTGTTCAATGTCAGGAGGAAGCTACTACATGATAGAGCACATTCCCAGATGGGGAAAGCATCTGTGATCTGTACTAGCAGACAGCTATGATCACTCATGTACTTATCTAAGGTCTTCTTCTCATGGACAATTGCACCAGACAAGTAGGACTATCACAAGGCCTTCATCAGTTAGGTCAGGGACCTTGGTGGACACTCACTGATATGCTGTGAGTTACTGCATACTGACTACACTTACCCTGAACCCACTGGCATAGCCAACATCCTGGCAAACAGGTTCAGTGCAGATGTCTCCCCCCATCCCCCCTAGGGAGCAACTATCCATCCCAACAGAGTGTAATCTCCCTGACACCACACAGTAACAGGTGAGTGCTGCCCTTCCCAAAGCATACATTACAGCATCAATGTGACCAGTTGGTGTCTCGGCCTGCATCTTACACGAGCTTCATGACAGACGTAACCCTCACATTACACAACTGTGCAATATTGGATTTACTACGGGATATGTACCCATGGAATGGCATACAGCAACAGTGTTCCCACTCCACATAGTTGGTGCCAGAACGGACCACAGACAATATTGCCCTATAAGCCTAACTATCCTGTTATGCAAAGCTATGGAGTGTATTATCATGGGACTCTTACACATAGAGATCAGGAAACTACAGACACTGTGTCATACACATTTCAGCGTTTTTGTGGGCAGATCTTGCCTCTTGAACATGTTTGTATTCTTTTGACAGTTAACAGGTCCATTAACATAGGGACAGTTGTACACGCAGCCTACCTGAAGCTTGCTAAACCCTTCCACACAATAACCCACTGGGCCATTATGCATAGGCTCACCAGCATCGATATGGACACATATCTCACATGATGGATTGCTACCTGGATCAGGGATAGCACCCACATGGTCAGAATTGAAGGTGCCATGTCTGACTATACACCAGTTACACGTGACATCTCACACGGTTCGGTCCTGGGACCTCTCTTGTTCAGTATATATTTGTCTGACGTACAGGCTACCACAGGGAGAATATGGCTGACCTTGTTCACACTTGACTGCATACTGGGTGCCATGATCACCTCTCCAGCTGCCACATGCATACTCCAACAGGGTCTCACAGAGATGGATGACTGGTGCCTGAGCCATGGCCTACAGCTAAATGCCATTAGTTGCATAGTCATCCCCTTTGGGAATAACAACATGCCCACACATTAACACATAGGCAGCACTCCATTACATATGGTAGGTGTTGTTAGGTGATTGGGGACATGACTTGTTCGTACTGTCACCTTTGACATTCACATTGCCACAGTGGTTGGACAGACCTTCTATATAAGCAACCTTATCCCATCTGGTTTCACATCTAGATCGAGTGATGTCATTGTGCCCCTATACTAATAACAACCGTGCTTGGTTACAATGCCACCTTTGGGGTGTACCTTACCCAACACCTGCAGCAACTGTACTGATCACATATACCCAAGCATCAGCCACCCCTTAACAATACCCATGAATCACATATCTCACAAAATCAGTGTGCCTCACAGTCACAGCCCTTAAGGCCAAACAACACACCAAATACACTTGTTATAGGGGACTCTATTGTCCGGCACACTGACATCCCACTCAACTGACTGAACAAGGAGAAGGTCACTGTAAGCTGCCTGTCAGGTGGCAGGATCCAACACATAATGCAAACACTCAGGTCACTCCAATGCAGGTACAAGTATGACTCCGTCATTGTCCATGCAGGTGTGAATGATATGAGACGTACCTCCCTGAAAAAGAAATGAGACATAGAGCAGCTCTCTGATCATGTAGCCCAGGCTGGTATGACCCTGACCGTGGGTAGCATCTTGCCCTCACCAAGAATGATGCCAGAGTATAAAGACAAAATGATCAGTTTCAACAATTGTCTACAGTATCATTCAATGGGGATCCAGTGTCTGTCAACCTGGGATGACATGCCCGACAAGCCACGTTGCTTCGCTAGGGATGGCTTGCACCTGTCACACTTAGGCTTTTGTATACTGGCCATGTCTCTTGCCACCCCCATAGTGCATTTTTTAGGTGAGGCTCAAAGGACAAACACACCTCCATAGACAACCCAAGGATACAAAATCTAAAGGTAATGCTACTCAATGCCAGACGTCTAAACCTCAAGATGCACCCACTTGAGGCTCTCCTCAGTATGGAGAATATCGATGTCTGTGCAGTAACAGAAACCTGGTTCAAGGCTCCTGAGTGCACCCCAGCACTACCAGGTTATAACTCATACCATGCGTTTCACACACAAAACTCAGACCAAAGCACAAAAGGAGGGGTAGTATCTATATTCATCAAAGATACCTACACCTCCAGGTTAGTGGCACTGCACGAAGCATCAGAAACCATCCATGTGCAACTAACAGCAGGCCAAACTGCCTTTCAGTTTGTAGCCTGCTACCGAACACCCTCCCTATTACAGGAACCCCACTTGGCATTCCTGAGAAAACTGGAGAATATCAAGGTCTCTCCTAAAACTATGTTATTGGGTGACTTCAACTACCCAAACATTGACTGCAACAACTACTCATGCCCAAACACACTCGCCCAATGGTTCCTTGATGTTATAAACTGTAATGCGATGGAACAACTGGTCACCACTCCCACAAGAGGGAACAACATATTGGACCTGGTCATCACCAACATGGGAACTCTATGTTCCACACCAGAGGTAAACCCCTCATTGGTAAGATCAGACCATTAACAAATTTCCATGGACATCCATATCCCATCCCCACCCCCAGCCAAGGAAATCACTGTATAGAATTTCTCAAATGCCAACTTTGCACTTCTCAAGACTGAGGTGGAATCCTTCAAAGCCCACGGGCCAGAGGATAATACAGGCCAATCTGCAGAATCCTTTACAAATGCATTCTATGAGCACCTGCAGGAATGCATGGATCATGCTATCCCAAATAAAATGAAGACTCACTCCTCCAAAAACAGGAGACCTGTTTGGTGGACCCCGGCCATAAATAAGCTATACAACAGAAGGAGGAAGCTACTACATGACATAGCAAAATCCCAAAAATGGAAGGCATCTCTGATCAGTATTAGCAAGAAACTTCAATACCTCATAAAATCATCAAAGGCCAGTTTCCAAAGGGAAATTGTCCTAGACACTAAAGATAATCACAAGTCCTTCTTTAGTTATGTCCATAATATGGGTGGAAACTCCCAGATATGCTCTGAATTGTTGCATAACGGTACAAAATATACCGAAACTACAGACAGCCAACATCCTGGCAGACAGATTCAGCACAAACCTCTCCCACCTTTCACCCACAAAGGAACAAATTCCTATCCCAACTGAATGTAACCTCCCTGACATCACAGATGCACAGGTGAAGGCTGCCCTCACCAAAGCAAAAAACACAGCAGCTATGGGACTGGACGGTGTCCCAGGCTGTGTCTTACACAAGCTCCAAGAAGAACTGAACCCTCACATTAAGTCACTGTTCAAACTTAGCCTTACTACAGGATTTGTACCCGAATAATGGTGTACAGCTACAGTGGTTCCACTCCACAAAGGCGGTGCCACAACAGACCCTGGGAGATATCTGCCTGACTAGTCTGGTCTGTACAGCTATGGAGCGTATTATCATGGAACTCATAAACAAAGACATTGGGAGCCTCCAGACACTGGACCCTACCCAATTCGGCTTTGTTAAGGGCAGATCTTGCCTCTTAAACCTAGTTGATTTCTTTGAAACAGTTACCAAAGCTATGGATGAGGGCAAGGTAGTCCACACAGCCTACCTGGACTTCACAAAAACGTTCAACACAATACCCCACTTGGAAATCATACATAAGCTTAACAGCTTAAATATCAACCCCTGTATCACAAGATGGGTTGCAAACTGGCTCAAGGATAGAACCCACATGGTCAGAATCGCAGGTGCCATGTCCGAATACAAACCAGTTACAAGTGGAATCCCACAGGGCTCAGTTCTGGGACCTCTCTGGTTTGAAATATATTTCTCTGAGGTTCAGGCTAACACGGGGGGATTATGGCTGACAAGGTTTGCAGATGACTGCAAACTGGGGGCCATAATCGACTCTCCAGCTGACACAAGCATCCTCCAGAAGGGTCTCACAGAGATGGATGTTTGATGCCAGAGCCACAAGCTCAAGCTACATGCTAAAAAGTGCATAGTCATCCCCTTTGTGAAAAACAAGGTGCACACAAATTACCACATAAGTGGTAATCCATTAAGTACAGAAGTAGTAATTTGAGATTTGGGGACCAATGTAGATAGTAATCTCTCCTTTGATAATCACATTGCCAAAGTGGTTACAAAGACCTTCTATATATGCCACCTTATTACAAAAGGGTTCGCATCTACATCGAGAGGTCATTGTGCCCCTCTACTCGTCAGTCATCAGCCCCATACTTGAATACAATGGCCCTTTTGGGATGTACCTTACCCGACACCTGCAGCACCTGGAGAGACCCAAAAGTACCTCTCCAAGAGGATCATGGGCTACAAACAGATGTCATATGCAGCTCAACTAAGGGAACTCCAGCTCTACTCAGTTGCTTACCGCCTACTCAGAGGCAATCTATCCCTGACATACAAAGCCATGTCAAAGCCAGAATTAGTGGACATGCTCCACCTCAAAAATCCAAGTCCCTTAGAGATACACGCTCCAGGGACTTAAACCTCAGCACAAGAATAAAAAGGACATGCTGGAGGGACAGATTCATTTCCCAGAGGCTCCCCTCACTCTGGAAAAGAATCCCAATTCATATTAGACATAGCCCCTCGCTGACCCTCTTCAAGCCATATCTGGACACATAGATGGGAAATCACTAATTCATCCCTGGGATCTCTTCTGTGTCCCTGCTTGACGGAGGCACAGCAAACTAATCTTAAAGGGTACCTTCTGTGACAAAATTTACAGAGGCACAGTAGACTAATCTAATAGGGAGACGGATGCCAAATACACTCTGGCTAGGCTTATACATGCCCTAGGGCAGATAGCCTAGTATCTACCTATGAACCTATGAACCTATAAGTTCCACACCAAGCAGATGTAGGGACTCACACAGATGACCTGCACAGTTCAGATGCAGTAACTCCAGCTCTACTCAGTCGCTTACCACCTACTCGGATATGATGTGTGCCTGTTGTCTGCAGTAATACCCCACCCAGAATTAATGGACATGCTCCATCCACCTCAGGATATCCAACTCCCTTGTAGCTACACACTCCAGGGACATATACCTCAGCACAGATGTTAATAGGACATGCTGGAGGGACAGATTCTTATCCCAGGGCCTCCACTCACTCCAGATTGTGATCACAGTTTCACATAGGCAGAGCCACCCACTAACCACTTACAGGGGACATCTTGATGGCTGTATGGGTGATCGTATGTTTACCCATGGGATATCTTCTGTGTCCCTGCTACACAGAGGCACACTAGCCTAAACGTACATGGGATATCTTGTGTGGCACAGTGTAGTACTCTGACAGGGCTGCAAAAGCCAAACACACTCTGGCTAGGCTTGTACATACCCTAGGGCAGATAGCCTACTATTGACCTCTGAACCTACGCTTCTGCTCTGGATGCACAATATTTATTGCTGATACTGTTTGCAGGTCTTTATCGTCTGCTTTCCCAGTTTCTATGAACAACTTAGGTATCTGTGGAACATGTTTGATCATGACAGGGTTCCACTATATTATATAAGTGTCTGTTGTTATGTAACTGTGTGCCCAGGGCAGATTGCTGGATAGTGAGAGGTTCCTGGGTTAACACATGCAACTGCCAGATATGTGTGGCCCACTGCTGTAGTCAGACATGGCCTAAGTGTGTGTGAGCATGCCCAGTTCAGGCTTTCCATGTTTTATTGCCTGACATATGTCTCATTTATTCAAGTGTGTGAGCATGCCCAGTGTGACCTTTCAGTATGTTGAAATCTGAAGTCCACTACATTTCTGGATGTGTGTGAACATGACCAATATTAACATTTATACTGTGTGTGTTGGAAGTCAAGTTCTGTTCTTACTGCAGGACTCACCTTTGTGTCATAACTCAACAGGGATTATGCTGTGCCTGCAGGGTTTCCATGAGATACTTTGCATAGACTTCTCAACATCCCTTCATACTGGCTGAACAGTGCAATGCTGTCATGGTTTAGTGGTTCAGTACTTTAACTATGGTGCACAGTATCCTGGGTTCGAGGCCCATCACTGCTTTATATTTCCATACTGAGCAGACCAGACTGCTTAAGAGCCAGTTAAGCAAATATGAGCATGTTGGCTTTTGTTCTGCTATGCCCTACTTAGACCAGGCTTGTCCGACATTGCTGTATATTCACCAACTTTGCTGGACATTGCCCAATATTACTCAACACTGACCACAGTTGTACTAGTTGGTGTGTGTATTCTGTTTGCATATACTACATGATGGTAAATGCTGTTTAGCACTACCTTAAATTGCTTGACACATGGCAATCATGCCTCAGGTGGTGCTGCAGGGCTGCCTATGTCGGATGCACATACTACACTCCATGTACATGTTTGAAGCAGGTAGTGTCAACTTAGGCATCCCTTTTACTATATGTGCAGGTCAGAGAGAGGTATCATTTCCAGGGTTCCTACTGAGCCAGTGTATGTGCTATGCATTGCCTCTTTGCCAAGGCCAAAGCATACTGGGCACGCCTCCTTCTGTCTACTGGGGCAGGCTCAGGTTATTCCTTCTCCGAGTCACGCCCTGCCTGTGATGACCTTGGCAATGGTGGGGGGCTGTGTGGCCCAGGCCTATGCTGGTCCTGCTGCAGCTGTTTTCGCAGGATCATATTATGTAGCATAGCACATACCATGACAATTTGGGTACATGTAGTTGGTGTGTACTGCAAGGCTCCACCAGATGTGTTCAGGCACCGGAACTGTGACTTGAGCAGCCCAAACACACGCTCGATTACATTTCGTGTTTGTGCGTGTGCCTCATTATGGCATTCCTGTTCAGGTGTGTGTGCATTTCTGATGGGTGTCATCAGCCATGGCTGCAGTGCATAGCCAGCATCCCCCACTAGGTGACCATGTGGGATGTCCCCATTGGCAAATGTCTGGTACAGCTGCATCAGATGCCAGATATGGGAATCATGGTAGCTTCCAGGGCAGCCAGCACACACATTCGGTACTATGCCCTGGGCATCACACGACCTAGCAGTTGATGGAGGGGAAGCCCTTGCAGTTGAAGTAGACCCTACCCCACTCACCAGCTGGTGCTTTGATGCATATGTGCATGCAATCTATTGCACCCACTACCTCAGGGTATTCCGCTATTTGCTGGAAGAGACGCATATTGCTGGCCAATACCTCACGGGAATTGGGGAAATATACATGATCACCGACATGTGCTGACATGGCATCCAGAAACTGGTGCAGTACCCTGGATGCTGATGCCTGTGATATCCCCATCATATCACCAGTTGGTCTCTGGAAGGTACCTGTTGCTAGTATTTGTAGGCCAACACATACCTTGGTTTCCACTGGAATGGGTTCCCCTCTGTTGGTTCTGTGTGTGAGGCGTGGCCTGCACATCTCAACAATTTGCTACATGAGGTCTCTGTCCACTCTATAGCGCTCCACTATCTCCAGCTCATGTAGCCCCTGGTAGGTTACCCTGGGCCTGTACACTCTTCTCCGTCTCCTCACTAGGGGTTGGTTGGCAGCATTCCCATTGTCACCACCCTCAGCATGCTGCACATGTTGGTTTATGACAGCAATGGCAGCCCCTAACATTTCTTTATCTCAGTTAAGCCTTTTCAGTATTCACTTCTCTTAGCTTACTGCAGTGCTACAGTGTCTCTGAGCAATACATGGTGAAAAGTTGTTTGCAGAGTTTTAAGTGCTGGGCTGGGCTGGTTTACTGCCTGTGTAATTGCCTGATTCTGATTATTTCCACCTGCTAGCTCTGCTGACTCTCCCTGGTTAACTTCCTACTGTTTGTTGTGCTTCCTTTTCTCTTTCCATTTCCTCAGGGGGGCAGCGTCGTGCACACTAGCGCAGACGCGCGTACACGTGATAACACATGCACACACAGGCTTAGACAGAGTTACACTAGCTAATTCCTGCTTAAACGCGTGCACACCAGCGCAAACGCGCTCACAATACTGTAAACTGCCTTATACATGCTTACTCCGGCTTAAACGCACACACTCATGCTTACACGCACGCACACTGTCTTACTCAGGTTTACAGGCGCACACACGTGCGCATACACGTTGCAAGCATTTTTACAAGAAACTTTAGTGATACCCACAGTGTGCACCTTCTATTTCTTGACTTTAGCTAGGATACCTGATGACACACCTCTTCCAGTGATGAGAAACTGACAGCTAACACATGCCACTCTGCTCCAATGAGCTTATCTTCTTTCATACATACCCCCTCCTGATGTCACCTATATCCTACTCTGTTACTCCCCTTATCCTAGTCTTACACTCCACTGACTGTGCTCATTTGCTATGTAGACTTGGGATTCACTATCCTTACCGTCATTTGCATAGGATTGCCTACTAATGCTTGGTTACATCTCTTAGACTGTGTTCTCCCCTTAGCAACCCCTACTCGGTAGCCATATTGTCTTCAGCCTGCCATTGCCTTGCATTGTGCATTACAAATGCCCATAAAATCCACATTTGTGGGTTTTAAATTTTATTTTTCTGATTTTTTAGAGCGCAGCCCATTTGCGCGAAGCTGCGCTATGCTTAAACATGGAAAATCGGGGGGGAAAATTAAATTAGTTTTTTTTTTATTTTGCATCAGGAAACGTTGCCAATGGCCGTATATTTGGCCATTGGCATGCTTCCTCTACTGGATGCAACCTTTATTTGGAGCTGTCATGGCTCCGTTTTGCTATTTGCAGAACGGTACTCAATTGTCAACTGAGTACATTTCTGCAGATAACACTACTCTTACTCGGACAGGTTTGGGTTTCCTGAATTGCAACCTCATTTGCATGCCTTTCAGCTGCAATTGAAGTAATTTGCATGTCCCGGCCCTGTCCGTGTAAGAGTCATTTTAGGAGCTCTCTTGCATGCCCCTACAGGCTGTTCCTGGATCACTCGTCGGACATGATGGCTGGATGGAGTCTTACTCTACTCTTAGACTCTGTGCAAGCTATCGTGAATCCGGCCCCATGTTTTCTATCTGTGTGAATAGACAATTTTGCATTCAAGCTTTAAACTTTTCACATAAATTGCTCCTTAATTCATTCGTATGTGTAGTAACAAGTCAAAGCTTGACATTTATGACATAATGTTTGTTTATTCAAAAAAACAAGGCTGCAGTGCGTTTGCCGTAATATCCACAAACATTGTCAATAAATCACTGTATAAAGCACCACTGTATATAAAGTCATATTCAGTAATTGCAAGATACAGCTCATGACTGGTGAGACATTTTTACAGAATGGTCTTCAAAAGAAAAAAGTCGTTAAATTAAATAGTTCATCCAATTCTAGTAGTAATGGTTGTTATCATTGTTAACAATATAAAACTGTGTTAACTTGCAGTATCAAAAGAAAACTAAAGGTTTTATTTTCTAATGTGTTTCACATAAATCATAATACCAAATAATGCATATTAGTGTTTTAAAACAAAACAGAAGGAACTGTTTTATATATATATATATATATATATATATACATATATATATATATATATATATATATAGGTCTCCTTCTAATGGTCGACATTTCAAAATGTCAACATTTATATGGCCGAGACCATATGATCGACATTTGAAATGTCGAACATGGGGAACCGGCATCTCTCCACAGTGCAGAATGGATAGATTTCCACTTCCGTACTGTAGTGCGATCTCAGAGTTGGTATATTTAAGTTCTGGGGGGTGCAGGGGGGCTAACCCCCCTGCTAGAAGCATTAAGGTAAGTTTGGTTTTGTTGTTTTGTGTTTTACTTGTATGGTCGACATTTCAAGTGTAGATCACATGGTCTCGGCCATATGAATGTCAACATTTTGAAATGTCGACCATATCAAGTAGACCCATATATATATATATATATATATATATATATATATATATATATATATATATATATATATATATATATATATATATTTATAAATGCATGTTCATAGGTTCATAGGTAGGTACTAGGCTATCTGCCCGAGGGCATTTATAAGCCTAGCCAGAGTGTGTCGGCTTCCGCTGCCCCATTGATTAATTAACTGATCCTCTGTCAAGCAGAGCCAATGAAGTGATCCCTTGGGTGTATTTTCTGTTACCCATCCACTCATCAAGGTTTCTCTTGAACAGTGTTAGGTGAGGGGCTCTGCCTGATGTCATTTGGAATTTTGTTCCAAAGCATGGGGAGTCTCTGAGACAAGAATCTTTCCCTCCAGCATGTTCTATTTATTGTTGTGGCGAGGTTTAGCTCACTAGAGCATGTGGCTCTTAGTGACTTGAATTTCTTTAGGTGGAGAATGTCCATCAGTTCTGAGTTGGACATGGCTTTGTAAGTCAGGCAGAGATCTCCTCTGAGTAAGCGATATGCCACTGAGTACAGCTGGAGTTTTTTCAGTCGGGCTGCATAGGACATATGTTTGAGACCAGTAATTCTCTTGGTGAGGTAATTTTGTGGTCTTTCCAGCTGTTGGAAGTGTCTTGTGAGGTACATCCCAAATGGGGCATTGTACTCTATGATGGGTCTAATGAGTGACGAGTAGAGGGGCACTATAACCTCTTTATTTCTAGATGTGAACCCTTTAGTAATTAGATGGGCCACATAGAAGGATTTCCTAACTACTTTGGCAATATTATTGTCAAAGGAGAGATTACTATCTACCTGGGTCCCCAGATCTCTTATTACCTCTTCTGTATTAAGGGGGCTGTCACCTATGTGGTAATCCGTGGGTGTTTTGTTTTTCCCAAATGGGATGACTATGTATTTTTTGGCATTTAGCTTGAGGCCATGACTTTGACACCAGGTGTCCGTCTCAGTAAGGCCCTTTTGGAGGATGTCCGTGTCAGCCAGAGAGTCAATTATGGCTCCCAGTTTGCATTCATCGGCGAACTTGGTTAGCCAGAGTCCTCCTGTGTTTGCCTGTACTTCTGAGAAGTATATGGCGAACAGTAGGGGTCCCAGGACCAAGCCTTGCAGGACACCACTTGTGACTGGTTTAGAGTCGGACCTGGAGCCTGCTATTCTTACTGTGTGAGTTCTGTCTGTAAGCCAGTTGGCAACCCATCTCGTGATGAGGGGTTTATGTTCAGGCTGGTGAGTTTTTCTGTAATACCCAAATGGGAAATGGTATCAAAAGCCTTGGCGAGGTCAAGGTAGGCTGTGTGAACCACCTTTCCCTCATCTATGACCTTGGTGACTGTCCCGAAGAAGTCAACCAGGTTTAGTAGGCATGATCTGCCCTTAACAAAGCCAAACTGGATCAGGTCAAGTGTTTGGAGGTTCCCAATGCCCTTGTTAATGAGTTCCACGATGATGCGCTCCATAGCCTTGCAGACCAGGCTAGTCAGGCTTATGGGGCGATAGTTACCAGGGTCAGTTGTGGCCCCTCAATTGTGGAGAGGAATAACCGCTGCTGTGTGCCATTCTATGGGCACATAGCCTGTGGAGAGACTGAGGTTGAACAGCGTGTTTAGGTGGGGGGGGGTTAGTTTGTTCTGTAGTTTGTGCAAGACGCATCCTGGGACACCATCTGGTCCCATTGGTACTGTGTTTTTGGCTTTTGAAGGGGCTGTTTTCACCTGTGCGTCTGTGATTTTTGGGATACTACACTTTTCCGGTATTGTTGTGGGCCCTTTTGGAGGTGAGAAGGGGGTGAAGTTTGCACTGAATCTATCTGTCAGGATGTTGGCAATATCAGTAGGTTCAGTATATTTTGTGCTATTTTGCACTAGTTCAGTGCATATATGTGAGTTGCCACTTAGATTATTAACACAGCTAAAGAAGGCTTTGTGATTATCTTCTGAATTCTTGGCTATTTTTCTTTCGAAGTTAGCCTTGGATGATTTCATGAGGGACCTCAGTTTCTTACTGATACTGATCATGGATGTCTTTCCTTCTTGGGATTTTCTTTTTTTCTGAACTAGTTTCCTCCTTCTATTGTATAGCCTGTTTATTTCAGGGGTCCACCAAACTGGTTTCCTTCTCTTAGAGGAGTGAGTCTTAGTTTTGCTAGGGATGGCACAATCCATGCATCCTTGTAGGTGCTCATAGAGTGCATTTGTAAAAGTTTCTGCATCTTGGGCAGCGTTATCCTTTAGCGTGGGGGCTGTGAAACTTACCACCTCTGTCTTAAGTAAGGTGAAGTTTGCTTTACAAATGTTTTTTACTGTGGTTTCCTTAGTTGGAGGTGGTGGTGGGGTGTGGACATCCAGAGTGATTAGTTTATGGTCTGATCTAACCAGTGATGGGTTGACCTCCAGTGTGGAACATTTGTCGCTCATGTTGGTGATGACCAGGTCCAATATGTTTTCACTTCTGGTAGGGGAGTTTACCAGCTGATCCAGGTCATTTGAGATGATGAATTCCAGGAAGCGCTGGGCCTGGGAATTTGTACTTGAGTAGTGTTTCCAGTGAATGGTAGTGTAATTGAAATTGCCCAATATCAGGGAGTTTGGTAGGACCCTCATGTTTTCCAGTGTTTCCAGAAAGGTGGAGTTGTGGTCACGGGTCATGGAGGGTGATGTGTAGCAGGCCACAATTTGCATTACAGATTTGCCCGATGTTAGTTGCACATGGATGATCTCAGAGGTACCATGCTGTGCCACTAACCTGGAGGTGTAGATATCCTTGATGATGGATACACCCCCTCCTTTTGTGTTTTGGTCCGTGTTCTGTGGCCTAAACGTGTGGTATGGGTTGTAGCCTGGTAGTGCTGGGGTGCTGTCTGGATCCTTGAACCAGGTTTCAGTTACTGCACAGATGTCGATGTTCTCCATACTGAGGAGTGCTTCGAGCGCGTGCATTTTGAAATTTAAACTCCTGGCGTTGAGTAGCATAACCCTCAGTTTTTTGTTAATTGTGCTGTTTATGGAGGGTTTGACTTTTGAGCCTTGCCTAAAAAAGGCACTATGGGGGCAGCAAGAGCTTTGGCCAGTATTTGAAAGCCTAGGGTTGACAGGTGCAAGCCATCTCTTGTGAAGCAATGCGGCCTGTCGAGCATGTTGTCCCAGGCTGACAGACACTGGAGCCCCTTTGAATGACACCAGAAGCTTAGCCAGTTGTTGAAATTAATAATTTTTTCTTTATACTGAGGTATCATTCTTGGTGAGGGCAGGATGCTACTCAGGGTCAGGGTCATACCAGCCTTGGCTACATGATCAGAGAGCTCTTCCATGTCTCTTTTCATGTAGTCCAGGGAGGTACGTCTCAGGTCATTCACACCAACATGAACAATGACAGAGTCATATTTGTACTTGTTCTGGAGTGACCTGAGTGCTTGTGTTATGTGGTGGATTCTGGCTCCCAACAGGCAGCTAACAGTAACCTTCTGCTTGTCCAGCCTAGTGAGTGGGACGTCAGTATGCCTGACTATAGCGTCACCTATTACTAGTGTGTTAGGTATGTTATTTCGCCTTAAAGGCTGTGATTGTGCGGCACACTGATTTTGTGTTTTATGTGTTGTTTGGTTTGTGACGAGAAGTGCAGGTTGTTTGGGTGTCTACTTTGGAGGTCTCTGATGCTTTTGCAGGTTTTTATTTAGAGTCTCCGAGTATGATATTGTGTATTTGTGTGTATTTTTTGCCAGTGCTGTTTTAGTAGGTCTGTGTGCAGCTGGAGTTGTGGTGCAAGTGTTAACCTTCTTCTCTTCACTGTCTGTTCCAGTCATGGGTGGAGACAGCTTAGCTTTCAGTTTGGGTGTATAATTGCATCTCTTGCATAAGTTAGTGTTTTGTGGTAGGAGGAGAGGGTTGTCTGTGTACATGAGGCAATTGTAACATTGCCTCAGGATAGCCAGATTCACCAGCTGGACTGGAGAGTGCACCTGAAGTTGCCCTTTGGTCATGCCCGAATAGTAAGGTGAGCTGCTTAGTCGCTTGGTTGGCGAGGGGTGAATAAAGAGCCTTGCCCTGTTGGGCAGTCATTGTCAGGGTATATTAGTGCTTGCTATTAGGTCTGAGCAAGTGCTGGGCTGTAAGATGCTTTTTGAGTGCTTAGGTTGAGAGTTAGACTAGTTTCAGGGGAAAAACTGAAGAGACTTAGTGGAGCCGAGAATAATTTAACCGTAGCTAACCGGCACTGTCCAGAGTGCAAAACCATGCAAAAGTGGTTTCATGGAAATGAAAGAGATAGACATTAGCCCAAAATGGCCAATAAACTACTAACTTCTGGGCTGGAACCACTCCTCCAGGGACAGATAGGTTGCTCAAAGCTCCCCTCTCTCACAGGTGAACAGAGAAACTTCCTTCTATCCAAGTAAAGTATGGACAACTCAAAAACTAGTATCACAGCCCTGAATTCAGCACTAGCCTGAAAACTGGACTACACTAGCTTAGAAAGCCAGGAAACAAGGAATTTGTTTGTCTGTTTTTTGTTTTTTTAATAGATAAGGCAAAAACAGTAAAAAATACACTTAAAACAGCTTTAAACTACTACAAACGATCAGAAAACAAATGATCAGAAAAGGCTATCACACTTTAGTGTGTAGCCTGCAACAGTTAAATAAATTATTTAAACAAAAAACAACTTTTTAAAAGTGCAGGCAGTCAAATAAGTACAATATGTGAAAAAAAACAAGCTTTTAAATCACAATAAATGCTGGAAAATCTGCATTTGGGTGGAAAACAGTTAAGTACAGCAAGAAAGTACAGAAAACTGATACTTAATCACTCCAAAGTCTCTCTCCTAAGCTAGAAGGCTTGTATCAGTTTAAGGCTTTCTAGTGCTACCCAGTAGGTTAGTTACAGGAAAGATGGGAAACAAGCGCAGATGTGGTCTTTTAAACCAGAAAGTTGAAAGAGACTGACAAACTGTCCAAATGGTCAATAAACTACAATTTCTGGGCCAAGAACCTCTCCTCTCATGGTAGACAGGCTACCTAGTGCTTACCACTCCCACTGATAAGCTAGAAGGCTTTCCTCCAACACAGAAAGGCTTGGGGGGCTCAGAAGCTTACAAAGAGTCCTGGAATACAGCAAATCTGTACCTGGACTAGGCTAGTTACAGGAAAGGTGGGGAACAAGTACAAACGCAGGCTTTTAAGCCAGCAAGTTGAAAGCGATAGAAAACTGCCCAAATGGCCAAATAAACTACAATTTCTGGGCCAAAACTCACTCTTTCCCATAGAGGATAGGCTACCTAGTGCTTACCACTCCCACTGATAAGCTAGAAGGCTTTTCTCCAACACAGAAAGGCTTGCGGAGCTCAAAAGCTTACAAAGAGTCCTGGATACAGCAAATCTGTGCCTGGACTAGACTAGTAACAGGAAAGGCAGGAAATAAGCACAAACACAGGCTTTTAAATCAGAAGGTTGAAAGAGATGGAAAAGCTTCCCAAACGACCAATAAACTATAATTTCTGAGCCAGAAACCACTCCTCCTGTAGTAGATAGGTTACCCAGTGCTTACCACTCCTGCTGATAAGCTAGAAGGCTTCTTTCCAACACAGAAGGGCTTGGGGGGCTCAGAAGCTTACCAACAGTCCTGGATACAGCAAATCTGTACCTGGATTACACTAGTTATAGGAAAGGCGGGGACCAAACGCATAACGGGCTTTTAACCAGAAAGTAGACAGAGATGGAAAAACTGCCCAAACGGCCAATGAACTACAATTTCAGGGCCAAAACCCAGTCTTCCCATGGCAGATAGGCTACCTAGTGCTTACCACTCCCACTGATAAGCTAGAAGGCTTCCCTCCAACACAGAAAGGCTTGGGGAGCTCAGAAGCTTACCAACAGTCCTGGATACAGCAAGTCTGTATCTGGACTTGACTAGTTACAGGAAAGGCAGGAAACAAGCTTAGAAATTTTTTTTTGTTACAGAAAAGCAGCTAAAACAGCAGTAAATACAATTCAAATTGTAGTGCAGGCCAGGCCAGCACACCCGAGCGTGTAGCAACACTACAGCAAATATAGTTCAAATAAATGCAATTAAATTAACAAATGACTAAAAAAACAAGTGCAGAAGGCAGTAAATTAGAAGTCTACTAACAACTGAATAGATAACAGCATGCAGAAGAGCAACTAAGACAGTTACAGTAAGAGCAGATGAATAAGATATTTTATATATATATATATTTTTTTTTTTTTTTTTTTTTGAGGGAAGGAACAGAGCAGGATTAAGAGGCTACAGGGGTTGTCCTTCCCAAATGCTCTCTTTGTACACAGTAGGAGTGCCTGAAATCAGAATATGATCTCACTGCCCTCAGTTGAGTGAGCAAATGAGATGGGCCCAGAAGGAGTATTCAAATACAAATCTACAAGAGGGGCAGCAATTTCAAAGCCACCAACATTAATACCAAAACAAGAACAAGGAGGGTGGGAAACTAACTGTAGAGAGACAGCCACAACTTCAGTTGTGTTAATATTCAGTGCAAAACACAAATAAATAAATTAAATACAGTACTATATGCAAAAGAGCCGATAAAAGTGTACTTAAATTCACTTATACATCCAGCTGATTTCAGGTAGATGTTAGCCAGCCAAAGCTCTGATATTAAGCAGAGATAATTCAAAATATACCACTTATATAAGGCAAGGCAGGGTGTCAGTGATGAGCTGAAACTACCCCCCACTGCTATCAATGGCTACACAGAAATTCTAAAAAGTACTCTGTAGAGAGACAGCCACAACTTTAGTTGAGTTAATATTCAGTGCAAAACACAAATAAGTAAATTTAATACAGTACTATATGCAAAAGAGCAGATAAAAGTGTACTTAAATTTAATTATATGTCCAGGTGATTTCATGTAGATGTTAGCCAGCCAAAGCTCGGATATTAGTTAGATGTATATAAACTTCGGTTGCTATAATATATGTAGGAATAATATAGTCAGTTAGATGCATACATTTCTGTTTGCTAGCATACATATATTAAAGGGTTAAACAGTTCTTAACTAAAAATGATGGCATTCATCTGTAAATGTAACATCAACATCTATTACAGCTTGAGAAAAATGCTGATAAGGATAAGCTGAATGTCTAGTGTTTAACGTGAGCTTCAAGGATTACAGATAAGGAATTCCTGAGACACAGGTGCAAGGAAGGAACCAAGTTGGAGGCAAAAACAACTTACTGAACTGTCACATAATTCACCTTGAAACAAAAACACAAAGGAGCTTATTAACAGACTACATAACATCAAGTGCAGGGAGTATTGCTCAAACAGGAAAGACTCCATAAAAGTTTAATAAACATAGTGCATGACATCAGAAAGTACCAAAGTAATGACTTTAGAGTTCCGAAAAGACTGCTTTCATAAGAATGTATATATGTGAGATATAATCTGATTTCTTGTGTTGTATGAAAAGCAAACTTGAAGACATTAAATCTGTAAACTGTACAGTGTTGTACATGTCGTCTGTTATATAAACAAGTTATTTTTAGTACTCTATGCAAGAAAGATAATAATATACTGCTGAGATGGTTAATAGTCTGCATGGTTCATGTGCACTAACCAGACTTTCCCCCGGATTCACAAATCCTCCGTGTAAGATTAAATAAGTCTTACTCGGAGACTGCAGTTGAATGGTATGACATCAGCATGCCATGAATATTCATGAGGGCACGCTGACTTAACCCCAACTCTAACACAGACCATGCAGGCAAGCAGGGTCGTGTCCGACTGCCGAGCAGTGTAAAGGTCCACGCCCCTGCAAGTGTCTGAAATGCAAAATGTCAACACACAGGAGCAAGTCCGCTCAAATGTCCATGTACCCAACACTACACTCCCTGACATTGTAAATCCCCAGCACAGTTATAAAAAGTAAAACATTAATTTTTTTTTTCTAATTCCCAATATAGCTGCCCGCATTTGCGCATGTGTGCTCGGGTGTGCCCATTGCTTAGCTGCAGTTAGCAATCTCAACATGGAAGAGCATAATAAGGAATGTGTATGCAAATTACGCCAAATAGTAATAGCGTAGTGGTAGAGCGTTCGCACAAAGAGGAGGCATTCACGGTTCGAGTCCCACCACTCCCCTACCTATTTTATGTTCAAAATGAGCATATGAAATAAGTCCTGACAGATATGATAAAACTTTTACTAAAAAGCATTGAAATGGCCTATGTATCAGTGAACAAAATGTAAAGTTATAATGGAACCTGACATATAATTGTCCGCAGTTAAGCAGCGCTTTACCCAGCACAATGTAGTTGCCCATAGCTAAATTGTGCTTTACCCAGTGCAATGTAGTTGCCCATAGCTAAATAACGCTTTACCCAGCGCAATCGGTTTGCACGGAGGTGCGAGCCACACCAACCAGCGCACCATTGGGCAACGTGGAGCAATGTGGAGCAAAGTTGCTTAAACACTGCCACGCCCCCTAACCTGTCTGGACAGTAGTAAAATAAAAAGCAATGATAAGGTTTGAACCCAGGACACTGTGGACCATAATCAAAGTATTGAACCACTAAGCCACAACAGCTTAGGATAAACATCCACTGTTAACATATATATAGTAATAAATGTTAGATTAACCATTGCTAAGCAGGTCTGCAGTCAGCCGAGAATATTCAAAAATGGCCAATCACAGAAAAGTGCGGGGAAATGCGGCATATTTAAGCTGCATAGCAGGAATACTCGCCATAACTGATTGTAAGTCCAATCTGCAATTAGAATGTCTGGTGCTGAAGAGAGTACATGCTTTAGAGTGCAACGCTGAGGCATCGAGGAGTCAAGATACATGGTTTGGCTCCTAGTCCATCGGCATGAGACTCGACTCCTGCAGGACCAGTTCCAAGGAATGGAGTATAAGTCAGAGGCTTGGAACTGGTTGGCTCATGAACTCACCAGTGCCACAGGCATCCCTCGGACTGGTGAGCAGGTCCGTCACCACCATGCAGACCTGAAGAGATGGAAGCAGGACCTTCTGAACCAGTGGATCCAGGAGGCCCGTCATATGCATGATGCCCCACTACTAAGTAGGTATCCATGAAATGCAGTATGTAAGACAAGCTAATATAGTCTAAATAATGGATAGGTATGTCTCAATATCCCTTCATTTACTCCACAGCTGCAGGTGTTCATGCTATGAATCAGCAATCCTATGCAGATAGACTGCTAAGGCTGCACCACCAGGCAGGTTAGTAAATATTCTGCATGTATTGTTACATGATATATGTGAGTGAACATGACAAAAGTGTTTTAGCCCAATAATACAGCAATAAAATTTCCTGAATAAATCCTCTGCATGTACTGTTATATAACAAACGTCAGTGAGCCAGAAATAGAGTGTATTATCCCAGCAGTCAAGGTAAAATAAGTGTGGAATACTGTCATAACATATAAGTGAGCAGGCCTGAAAAAGAGTGTTGTAACCTATCAAGAAAGGTATAATATGTCCTGAATATGTCTTTCGTATGCACTGTAATATCAAGTAAAGGAGAGAGCCTGTAGAAAAGAGTGTTCAATGTAATTAATAAAGGTATAAAACTTGGAGTGTGTCTGTGTCACTTACTTTGAAATGTTGTTGTACCCTTGCAATAAATAAATAGTACTGTTGTATTAGGTGCTGTCAATCCACAGTTGTGCAGTCCCATAAGAAGTGGATGAAGGAAGTGGCAGTAGCTTTGAAGCATAAAACATTTATTCCCTGAATAAATCCTCTGCATGTACTGTTACATATCATAAGTCAGATAGCCAGGAATAGAGTGTAGTAACCCATGAACAAAGCAAACATATGTCTGGAATACTATCTCTGCATGCACTGTCATAGAAAATAAGTGAGTGAGCCTGAAAAACAGTCTTGTAACCTATCAATAAAGGTATAATATGTCCTGAATAGGTCTACTGTATGCAGTGTAATATCAAATAAAGGAGAGAGCCTGTAGAAAAGAGTTTTAATGTAAATAAGAAAGGTATAATACTTGCAGTGTGTATGTGCCAGTTACTCAGAAATGTTGTTGTACCCTTGCATTAAAGAAATATTACTGTTGTATTAAGTGCTGACAACCCCCAGTAGTGACAGTAGCTGTGAAGCATGTAACAGTCCTCAACAGTTGTTAAATGGCTGACATGCATAGATAAATCTGGCACACAAGTAGCCTGTCAAGGTGTTCCCCAGAAATGTTAGTGTGCTACCTGAAAAGTAGGGTTGTGTAGAAAATCAAGTGAAAAAGTCACGTGAACACATCCAGATGTGCAGATACATAAAAATGTAAATAAAATACAAGTATGTAGCAGTAACATCTGCATCTTGGACAGTTACTATGTCAGATATAGGTCAGGTATATAATGAAGTAGCCAAACCCATAACGCAATCAAATGCATGTTGCCTAGTGTAATAATACATGTAGGGGATATACACCTGCAGTCAATAGGAATGTAGTGTACAGTTAAAGTACTAATAAGATGTTAATGGAGGTTTCTTTCTACACTCTACTCCATTTGCATAAACAATGCAATTCCACACCTCAATGGGTATATCTAATCTCATAACATTTGTTGGGACATATGTCCTATTGTTATATAAAATCTGCATTTACTTTGATGCATGTCCCCTGTTAAAACACCACAGTCTTGGTGGCCTGTTGCCATCAATCATCCCTGCATGCTGTTGTAATGTCCACTGTCGTTCAATACATGCATGTGTTATGCTTGCTGTTCAACTGTTGTAACCCTGGTGTGTTGGGTTAATGGGAATACTACTGCATGCTGTTACAACTAACTTGGAATGCTGTTGTCTATGTTGTAATTAAACACACCTAATAACAGAACGTATGGGAAGGCTGGTCCCAGCAGACCCACCTGTCCCTCCTCAGCTGGCAGTTGCACCTGGCACCAGCAGGTCTGATGCCATCCCGGGCTACCCTCCTCCATTGGTTTTGTGCCAGCTTCAGGTGGAAGCACTGCAGGGGATGGGGCTCACCCCCCCTGCAAGCGTGGGCAGAGAAGGGCCTCCTGTCACCCTCCGAAGGGTCCGGGTTGTGGTGCGTAGGGAGATCCAGCGTTTAGTCACTGATCCCCTACACCAGCTCAAGGCAGGAGTGGCGTGACTCACGGGTGAGCCTGCCCCTCCTACGCAGCCTCCAGCGCAGCGACCCTCGGGTCTGTGAAGGTCCAGTGGTGACTGCCCATGGGTGGGGATCTCAGTCCCACTGTTACCATCTGTGGACTCATGGGCTTGCGATTTCCAAACATCCATCCCCATCAATTGTGTTCACCCACCCCATGTGTCATACTCTGCCCCTGTATGAATCTTGTTTGTCTTGTCTGTTTACCTACCCAACCTACCTCCCCAAATATACCTACTTCCTCTACCTCACTTTCCACTCTCCCCTGAAAAAAAAAAAAAAAGGGCAATCTGTACCCGCAAAAAAATTACTCCCCATATATAGCTGCCCATTTCGCACACATGTCCACTGGACATGTAAACTGATAATTATAATTGGCAGTACAACATACTTTGTTGTCCTCACCACTCTCTCAGGGGGTGGAAGGTTTCAAATTTCACTCCTAATTTGCTACATATGCACAGCTGCTGCTGTTAAAGAAATGGGCAGCTATGGACCTTCCATACACCCTTCCTGCACATCCTGAGCTTGTGTACCTACTGTCTTTCCCTCTTTGTGACCCATTTTTCACCACTTTCCTATCTCTCCATTTTCTTTTCTTTCAAAGAAATTAGCACGGGGGTTAGCGGGAGTAAGCACTTTTAAGCAGTAGTAAGCTGGTTTAAGTGAGTGTTCGCATGTGTGCGCTTAGCTAAGCATCACTAAGCGTCTCGCAAACCCGCTTACAACTGCTTAAAAGTGCCTTAGTCACTCTATGTCAGGGCCCTTGTTCTGCTCAGCAGCAAAATAAAATGCCTCTGTCAGTCTCAAACCCCAGACCTTGGACACATTCGACTGCATGAAATACCACTAAGCCACAACAGATATACAATAACTTGGTGCTGCAAAAAATATATCATGCATTACAATGAGTGAATGTAAATGAAAAATAGGAAGGCCATAACACAAAGCTTGTTCTGTGGATCTTTACCAGCAATTGTTGTGGGATTGCATTACATGAGTGTGATGTGAGAAGCAGCCAATCAAGCAGAAAAAAATGTTACAGAGGCACTTTACAACCCACACACAGTATCATAGCAGGACAAATACTGGCATATCTGAGTAGGTCAGAGGCCATATCTCCTAACTCAGTCAACTTTCCAGGGATGTCCCTGATTGTGAAACATATTTTAGCTTTGTCCCTCAGAATCCATCAGAAAAGTACTGACATCAGTCAGAAAGGTGGGCTATTACACAATGAATACTGATAATAATAACAGTAGACACTGCTTATATGTCATGAAAGGAGTACTAATCCATATGCACTGCTTCACTGAAGTATACATCTACTGTCCCTATTATGTGTAAGGTGTACCTCACTTTCAACTACCTATCCCTGACTCCATGCAAAGATGTAGCTGAGTGTTCCATAGGCCCAGCAGAGGCACAAACACACAGGCATATAGGCTATACTGCTGTTACACACTCTGCAAATAGCTTTGTTAGGACCTCCCCAAGCATACCCTCATGTAGGAGTATAACACAGAAATGCCAATGGATGTAGCCATGTACTGGTAGCAACTGTCTGTAACAATGCCATTGTAACAGTGCTGAAAACACCTATGAGTTGCACAGACAAAGAATGACAGTGTAACCTCTGGCTACCATCTGGGTAGGTTCACAATTGGGAACTATGCAGACAGATGACCTGCCCTGATAAACCCACAGGTACACACCAAACCTGCAAATCCAGTAAGATAATATTCACACATTAATGCATAATGCTCTCTGTATGTAAGCACCCCCCCCCCCCAATTAAAAGATACTTGTGCGTTTAGGGTCTACCAAGTGTGTAGGTAGGCATCCTCAGTGCAGGAATTGTCCAGTTGTCCTGCGAACCCTGTGCTAATGTCAACACTAAAAAACAGAAACCCTGCAGAAGTCAGTACATTAATATTCCCAGTATAACAGTTCACAAACAGTTCATGTGCCAAGAGAATATGTCTCAATAACAACATTTGTATGCCAGTTAATTATATGAGTAGAAAATAAACTACATAGTCACATAAATGTTGTGTAAGCATTTGTAGTGGTGAGTAAAACTCTACACTGATAGCTCAGTATTGGAAGTGGCAACAGTCAGGTCTGAGTACAACATGTACATCACTGTCTACACCTCTAGCTTCATTTATAAGACGATACCAACCTTCTGACTTACACAACAGTGTCCACAGCAAACAAGCATGGGCCCCACTCTGGAAATCTGAAAGGGCTATGCCTACATACCTTAGCAATTTATAGCATTGGGTTGCTATGACAGTGAGTACTGCAATTACCACTCAGCAGGCTGTATGCATTTACCAAATGCTGGGCAACAATTGGTGCAGAGGGCATCACATGCACATGTGCAGATACCTATAAAAGCAGATAGTACTTGCTATCCCCACATGCAATCATTACATTGCATGTTCCAGATAGTGAACAACTCCAAGCAGGAAAAAAAATAAATAAATAAAAAACAAACAACAGTACGTTTCTGTACCAAATAAAAACAAAAACACCAAAGCATACACAGATGGACCTGGAAGGGACATACAGGTATGTAACAGTTTGTAGTTACCGGCAAGTAGTAGATGGTTATGGTTAGTACTGTAGATCCTCTGATACATACATATGTGGCAGCAGTAGGTATGTATACACTGATGCCATGCATAAGTATTGCCATGGAAGAATTGTTGTGTAGCTGTGTGCAGTGGGACATAAGTGTGACATTTGTAGCTCAGCAGTACATGTCAAACATCTGAACATGTTATCTATGGTCTGTACAGTACTGCGTTTAATGGCAGTTTGGGGGAGTACTGCAAACACCTATATAAACTTGGATGTCACAGAGTAAGACATGCATGATAGTCACATAATGTGTAGCTTAGCATTGGTAACCACTGTAGCAGGATAGCATAGTAATGTATCATTTGCAGCTATGTATACCCTTGTACTATTACTGTATGCACACATGTGACAACTGTCCATGTTGTAGCAAGGCCCAACAAGTCATCCGTGAGGTGTATGGACTTACAACAGTGTGGACCTTGTGTCTGTATGGCACACACATATGTCAAGATACATGTGTGTCTGATTTATAAGCATCTGAACATGTGCATAGAGCAAGGGACATACTGCAACTGTTTGTGAAGGGCGGACATTTATATGTTGGTGCAGGTTGTCATGTGCATATATATATGTAGGTTGTAGTGTGTGTCAAACAAGACAGCATACAGTGCTGGCATATGACATGTGTTGTTCAAATGCTGTAAGTATGCTTTGTTAGGTATATAGTCTTCCAGATAGGGGGGTCCTGCTAAACATATATGGGCTGAGAACACCTTCCATGCATTCTGCACAAGACTATGCAATATCATTACATAACTGTATCTCCCTCAACCTTTGCATAATTGATGTTCCCACCATGGAAGGTGGACTGTATATGTGCTGATATGCATATCTATGTGTACACCAGTGGATGTTCAAATGTACGCTCCAGCTGAATGTTGTACATGTATTGCCATCCCTGTTGTTAAAAGCCCTGTACCCATGAACTAACACATAGGTGGTAGTGTAATCAACACCAAAGGTGTGATAAAAGACTGTGGGACACAGGTGGACAGTAGTGTCCCTAATGATGTTCACTGTGCCACACTAGTCATGTAAACCTAGTACAGTCCACATGTCGTCAGTAAATGTGTGTCATCCATGGAAACAGAGGTCAGGGTTCCACTCCACTCATCAGTCATAACACCTATCATAGAGTACAATGTCCCTGTTGGTATGTACCTCAGAAGACATCCACAGCAACAGTAGATGCCAGACACATACCTCACAAAGAATATTACTGGACTCCAACAGATGCCCTATGCTGAATGTCTTACAAAACCACAGCTACACTGTGTCGCATACAACCTACCCAGAGGCTACCCCTGCCAACATACAAAGCTATGGCAAACCCACAGGTGTTGGATGTGCTCCATGTAAACAGATAGAACACCAGACAAGATACACACTCTACTGATCCACACCTTGTAATGTAAAAAGCAGAACATGCTCGACTGGCACATCATCATCACAGACACATACCATACTGTGGAACCAACTACCTATCAACAGCATATGAAGGTCCTCATTAGCAGTTGCCATCAATAACCATGATGATTGCATGTGAGATAGGAAACACAACCCGTTAATCACCCCTGTGGCTCTGCATGACAGGGGCACATGTACCTACATTACATGTGTGTTGTAGTGCAGGGTACCATATGTCTAGGCTTCCATAGGCCCTATGGATATCAGATACACACGCACATGTACCTGTTGCATCACATGCTATGTGAGGTTGACTGTGTGTGATGGAGAATGTGTATGTGAATCTGTCAATGATGTGTATATGTGTGATAGCCTAGTGGGAATCTGTGTATACCATGGTATGTAGTGTTGTAGCTCTAATCCCATCAAAAGGTCCATATGCTATTGCCAGGCAGGAAAAGCAGTATGGCATATGTTGTGACATAGTCCCATGGTGTTGAATGAAGTGTGCCTTTGTAGGCTAAAGCAGTACATGTATGCGTATTGATTGTTAACACTACTGAATACAAGTCACGTATGGACTGTAGTACTACCTGAAGCTGTATGCCTCAACTGCACAGTATGGTTTATATCCACATGGCTTGGTAACACACTTTTGTTTGTTACCTGTAGTCCTCACACATTACATACCTCAGGCATAAGGTTATGTAGGTGCTGACACAGTAATGTATGGTACACAGGTAAATGTAATCTGGGTTGCCATACTTTTGTGTCTTGTAGGTATGTCTGATGTGTGTGTGGGTATGCCTGTAGCATGGCCTCGGTGGTATGTGTGTCACAGGACATAGGTGCATATCTAGCAACATGTATAGTGTAGTACAGCAGTATGCCACCTATAGTGATGAATGTGCACATATGTTACTGAGGGGTTTGCTATCAAGAAGTAGTGTGGTGTACTGGTAGCACCGTAACCGTACTGTACATTGATTTCAATGGATGACAAATGTCTGTCTGCATTAGCTTCATATACACCTCCTGTGGCTAGGTGTTGCATTGTGTCACATACAGTGTGCTATGTATTGTTGTATAGTCCTACATACTGGTTTCACTTTGTGGCTGTGCAGAACATGGTTTGGTATATAGTATGTGCCAGGCACTGTCAGGCAGTTGTGGGCTTAGCAGTCATATGTGGTATTAAAAGTGTGTATCTACTGACAGCCAATAGGTTGCTATATATGGCATTTCACTGATGTCTGTACATTAGAATGTTAAGTGTGCCACATGACTTTTTCACATTTACTGTTTAATTGTCTTCCAGGGTTATGGCATACAACAGAAAGCCAGCCTATTCCCCTGAGGAGGAGGAAGTTATCTCAGATGCACTCATCCAACATTATAACCTTCTGTTCTCAAGATCCTGCCAGGACCAGCACAGTCGCACTGCACTGTGGCAGGATGTTGTCTTTCAGGTGAATGATGTAGGCATGCATAACTGGACTTATGAGCAGGTACGCCATCACTGCAGTGATTTAATCAGACATGTTTGGCAGCATGCCTCCAATGTCCACAGACAACAGCTTTCCACAGGTGGTGGTGCTGCAGTACATCCCCCCCTCACCAGAGTGGAAGAGCTGCTCTTCAGTGTGGTGGCTCCTGGCCAACCAGTACAACACACCTGTGTCATCATGGAGGCTGGAGTCACAGCGACAACGAGCGTGCAGGTAACATGGCATATCCATAGACCAGTGTTATCCCAAGTGTTATAATATGCATTAATCAGATGTGTACTGTGTGTGTAGAATATGTGGAGCCTGGTGTCATGCAATACTGATAATTCGGGACATTATCTGTATGCCTGTGACTGTCACCCCATGTACTACTGTATAATTGCAGACTCACAGCAGCAATGCCATAGTTGGTGACACTGACATACTGTCTCATATCTTTGCAGGTCCCTCTGGTGTGATAGCAAGACAGCAGACCCATGCTGGTGAGTGGGCTACAGTCAATATAGCATATAACATGTGCATGTCATAGGAGAGTTGTAGGCCATATACACATGTTAAACACCTACACATAGTGCATGCTCTGCATGTTCTCTGTGTGACTATGCACTTCCCAGTGACATGAGTAGCTGACTCATACACATGCAACACACAGAGCATCACAAACAAGTGGGGTACACTGTAGTCAACATTGTATAGGCAGAGTCAATACACATGCACACAACATACACCACTTTGTCATATGCAGTATGTGTTAATATGATACACATGGCATATGTAAACACCTGCTGTAAGGTCATACTCCAGTATTCCATATGTCATCAACACAGCACACATACTATACCTGGGGGTAGAGGCCTATCATGGGGCAGTGTGACACACGTCAACACACAACACAGTCATGTTAGGCAATGCTCCCTATTGAACACCTGACATGCCCATGTAACGACTGTCTGTGAACTGTTAAATGTAGCCTAAGTGGTGCAGGTCAGGTACAGCAAGATAGTTGCCAGTGTGACATGCATCAGTGGCCTTGAGTGACCACATGATGCTGCCTGATGATGGCTCATGGTACTACACTACATCCAGTTACAGTACCTGCAGTACTACACATAGCATTCATTGTTATACACCTGACAGTTGTGTGCATCCAGCCATGGTTTGTGTACCTATGAGTGATGGTGCACAGGACATTGGAAAGTGTTTCAGACTTGCAGTGCAATGTTGTGTCCATGTATATATTGTGTACCAGGGTGAGGCCAATCATTAAACAACACACATGCATCAACCACATGTATACTGTTATCTACAAGGACTCTCTACACTTGCACTGCATGCTGTCGAGCAACACACATCCTGCATGCTGACACGTGTGATAGGACTCTTTGGCTTGTGATACTGTACTCCACCATCAACCACTAACGACTATGTTCCATATTGCTGTTGGTGTGTGTGTGTCAACTTGAATGTGTAGTGTATTAGTGTGCATGTGTTCATGTGTGCATGTGTGCATGTGTTCATGTGTGCATGTGTGCATGTGTGCATGTGTTCATGTGTTCATGTGTGCATGTGTTCATGTGTTCATGTGTTCATGTGTGCATGTGTGCATGTGTGTGAACATCCTGTACAGATGGTAAAGTGTGCTTCCTGTCTCCCTCTCACAGGTGCTGAGGTATTGAGGGATGGGTGCAGCAGGGAACCTGAGGTCACTGCCACAAATAGTGACCATGATGATACATGTGTAGTGGCACAGGCATGTTTGACAGGGTCTGTCAGTGGTCCACCAATCGACAGTACACAGCTTTTCACCCCATCTATGCGCACATACGTACTGCCATTACATCCCTCAACACCAATGGCCTTAGGTGAGGAACAGCATACGGTAGGCATTGACCAGGAAAGTGCGGTATCTATGGCACATGCAACCCCACACAGCAACCATGCCCAGACACCTGGAATGGTACCACATAGGCATATGTCCAGGGGTTCTCATGGGAGCATCGCTGGCCGTAATGCCCCTGGCAGGCGTGCCCGCACAGGTCTCACAACCTCAGGTATGTTCCGGGCTGTGATGCAAGCACAGGCATGTATGGAACGGTACACCAGGCAGGGACTAAGGGTGCAGAGGGTTCATAACACCGTGATCAATGACAGTATCCGTGACCTTGCCGGTGCCATCCGCAATTACACCGTTGTCATTGATAGACGTTGGGGGGAGACACTAGATGTCCTCCGCAATGTTATGTCCATGTGCCAGAACAGTGCAGGATGGCTGGGACGTTGACGTGGACATATGCCAGCAACATCCTCAGCTGGCAGCCATCACGGATGACACCCAAGTGCTAGCCGCTCCCATAGTGCCAGTACCAGCCCCAGCAATGTTGTGGCTGGGCTGTCGGTAGACCATCCGAGATGACCACGTGCACGTGGCTCTGGCCAGTCCCAGCAGGGACATGGGTCCAGTCAACATCCCTCTGCCTCTGACGATAGTAGTCAGTCTGGCTTAGTACCCAATACTGTCCGTGTCACCCCTGCCAGGCACAGGTACTGTGTCCGTGGCCAGAGACAGTGATCTGTACAGCCTGGCAGATACAGTCTGTGGATGTCCCACAAACTCCCGTATTTGGCAGCCACAAGGGGGTACTGTGTGCATGCAGACACACACACACATACTACCAACATGTAGGGCTAACACATACACACACACACATCACATCAACACTGACCCATACTGTACTGTTGTCCCTTACACACACACACACACACACATACATGTTGATTGGATGGGTCATTGTCGGGCTCTGGAAAAACAATCACACACCCTGTGCATATGATGAAACTGTGCCACCTCCTGTCATCTGTGACACTGATGCAGGAACAGGATAACATGGTGCTGATGCACAGGGTGACCTACTAGCAGTGTAGCAATGTTAGCATGTTGTGAACAGTAAAGTGTAATGATATCCTTGTAGGTGTATCTGAGCAGGCATGATGCATCACAGCAGTGATTATCAATTTCGTATTGTTTACACCAGTGTTAATTCCAAACATGGATTGTCCATACATGTGCCAGTTGGCTGATGTGTGTGGTACTGGCAGCATGTGTCGTTGAGTGGATGTTACGTGTGTGATGTGTGCAGTACAGATTTCAAGGTGTACATTTGGGAACATGGTGGAGGTGCACTGTTTGCATGTATGTGCATGGTGGGCACATGGGAAGGGTGACATGCCCTCTATTACACAGTGTTAATACTTCATATTTCCTATTGGTGTCCAATATGCATGTCACTACACATATGTCACACCTTAGGTACACATGTGTGTATGACATGGTATGACACTATGCTGTGGGTGATACTGTTGATATCGGTCATTGATTAGCATTCTGGTAGAGTACATAACCTCAACAGCCTGATTTTAACCAATCGTTAGATGATGTCTTGACAACTGACACACAGCTGTAGGATACACAGTAGCATTAGAATCTTTCTGGTATTGTACTATACCAGTTACCAGTGGTAATGACCACCACACATTAACGTGACCACTCCTGTTTGGCATGTGTCCATCCTAGGTACAAGCAGACACACTAGGGATATGTATGTCCACATCTGGTGATGCATACAGTGGCCTACAAAGCATTCCCCGGATTAGACACTTATCCTCCACAAGGGTATCATTCAAACACATACCTGTTGACAAACCCATGTTGTGAAGCTATGAGCCAACAATAGTATAGTCATCCACATTTACTACACACAGTATCCTGATAGTACCACATTGGTAGTAGCACACAACATGTAGCAGGGGTACCGATGTGTACAAACAGCCACATGTGATTTCATCTGTCCTTTGATATCCACATTCCCAAGGCTATGCTGATGTCCCTCAGTGTATCACATAAGCATTAAGGGGTCTGTATGCATATACACGGAGTTGTTGTATACCTACAATGAATGGCCGTTATTGACAAACTGTGTTGTGTTTGAACATGTCTGTCATATGCCACAGGCATACACCCACACTCACACTATTCTATGACAACTGTCATGTGTGTGTGTGACACAGATGACCTAGGGCACAGCCCACTACAGTGGCTGGACTTGTCACATACATACATATGTGAGCTACGGTCCAAGAAGCAGCAGAAACAACTGTCAATGGTAACAGATGTAGTTGTGTTGACAGCAGGCTTCACACCTATGAAGTGAATGAGGTCACATGTACATATATGTCTTGGCCACACAGTTACCAATTTAGGTCACATGCACATATGTGTATTTGCCACACAGATACCTGCAGTGTGTAATGCACATACTGTTGTTTTACTGATATGTCATACAGTAGTAAAAGCAAAACCCACCACACATTGCTCAACAGCGTCTCTCACACACACACAAACACTCAGCAATTGCAGGATTCAAACCCCTACCTACCTATGGTCATGGTACTAGACAGATATGCATTATCATGATGCGCCATATGCTTTACTGGGAGTTTTCATTTCCACTGCTGTATTTGTGGGATACTGACATCATCAAACCAGCCAAAGGGGAATTCACTTCTTTCAATGTGTTTTCACAGTCTCCAAAAAGGCCACTCCTCTCATAGGATTAGACACACACACATACAGCCCCCCACTCACAATTTGCAGGATTCAAACCCCTATCTAACTATGTTATGGCACGAGGGAGACACGCATTAATACGACGCGCTATATGCTTTATTGGAGGTGTTTATTTCCAAAGCTGTATTTGTGGGATAATGACATCATCACACTTGGCAAAGAGGTATTCACCTCTTCTAATGTGTTTTCACAGTCTCCAAAAAGGCCATTCCTCTCAAAAGGAATCTCACACACACATATTCACACTCAGCATTTGCAGGATTTAAACCCCTACCTAACTATGTTATGACACTAGGGAAATACACATTAATACGACACGCTATATGCTTTACTGGGGGTGTTGATTTCCAAAGCTATATTTGTGGGATACTGACATCATCACACTTGGAAAAGAGGTATTCACCTCTTCTAATGTGTTTTCACAGTCTCCAAAAAGGCCACTCCTCTCAAAGGGAATCTCACACACACACATATTTGCAGGATTCAACCCCCTACCTAACTATGTTATGACACTAGGGAGATATGCATTAGCACAACACGCTATATGCTTTATTGGGAGCATTCATTTCCAAAGCTGTATTTGTGGGATACTGACATCATCACACTTGGCAAAGAGGTATTCATCTCTTCTAATGTGTTTTCACAGTCTCCAAAAAGGCCACTCCTCTCAAAGGGAATCTCACACACATTCAGCATTTGCAGGATTCAAACACCTACCTAATTATGTTATGACACTAGGGAAAATACACATTAACATGACGCGCTATATGCTTTACTGGGAGTATTTATTTCCAAAGCTGTATTTGTGGGATACTGACATCATCACACTTGGCAAATAGGTATTCACCTCTTCTAATGTGTTTTCACAGTCTCCAAAATGGACACTCCTCTCAAAGGGAATCTCATACACACACATTCACACGATTCAAACTCCTACCTATGTTATGACACTAGGGAGATGTGCATTAACACGAGGCACTGTATGCTTTACTGGGAGTATTCATTTCCAAAGCTGTATTTGTGGGATACTGACATCATCACACTTGGCAAAGAGGTATTCACCTCTTCTAATGTGTTTTCACAGTCTCCAAAAAGGCCACTCCTCTCAAAGGGAATCTCACACACACACGCACATGATTCAAACCCCTACCTAACTATATTATGACACTAGGGAGATACGCATTAACACGACACACTATATGCTTTATTGGGAGCATTCATTTCCAAAGCTGTATTTGTGGGATACTGACATCATCACACTTGGCAAAGAGGTATTCACCTCTTCTAATGTGTTTTCACAGTCTCCAAAAAGGCCACTCCTCTCAAAGGGAATAATACACACAGACACTCAGCAATTGCAGGATTCAAACCTCTACCTAACTATGTTATGATGCTAGTGAGATACACATTAACACAACACGCTATATGCTTTACTGGGTGTTTTAATCTCCACTGCTGTATTTGTGGGATACTGACATCATCAGACTTGGCAAAGAGGTGTTCACCTCTTTTAATGTGTTGTGAAAGTCTACAAAAAGGCCACTCCTCCCAAAGGGAATCACACACACACACACACACACACACACACACACACACACACACACAGCAATTGCAGGATTCAAACCCCTACCTAACTATGTTATGATACTAGAGAGATACACATTACCATGATGCACTATATGCTTTACTGTGTGGTTTCTATTCTCCTGCTCTATTTGTAGGATGCTGACATCATCAGACTGGACATGGTAATGTGTGTGCACTTAGTGTTATGCAATCCCAGGAATGAACCTTGTGGGTCAGCAGGTGTGAACATCTTGAAGAGGAATCCACAATTCATAGCTTGTGTGATCTATCTCTGGACAAATTGCCATTCCTTCATATGACAATACATATTTATGCACTGATTGTTGGTTTTGTGGATACAACATGTGTCTGTGATGTTGATAAAGGGCTATTCAAAGTCTATGTGGGACCTGTGTTGTTCCTTTCAGTGATGTATGTCCTGGGTGGCTGCCTTGAAAAAAATCTAGCAGGTTTAGGGAACATGATCTGCTCATTAACATACCACAGACGTTTGGGTTGTGTATTTGTCGGATTACAATAGCTCTGTTCCTGACTGCAATCATGATGGACTCCATGGCCTAGCAGTTTGGACTTCATAGGCTTATAGGACTATAGTTCCCATGGTCTGTTGTGCACCAACACTTGTGGAGTGTGCCACATGTTGCTGTAACACATTCAACAGTGTAAGATCCTGTAGAGAGTGTGAGGCTCAACAGACTGTTCAGGTGCAGGGTCTGTTTGTTCTGTTGTTCACTTATGACACATATGGGGAAACAATGTTATCCACGTGATGGGATTCATTTGGCTTTGGGAGGAGCAGTTTACACATTCTACATGTGATATCTCCTGGTATGATGATAGTGCCTTTTGTCACTGGGAGGTGGGTATGTATGTATGGGCCTGTCTGACAGGATGTCGACATTGTCAGTCAGGTACAGCTGACCCTGACTCAGGACATATATGACTGTACATTGCTATTTCTGACATAGCTGAAGGAGGTGTAATGTTTCTGTCTGTACTCCTTCGCAGATAATCTTTCCAAAGCAACAACAAACCTGAACACTAAACCCCGTTATACTCTTTTACACACTTAACACACTACTGATCCTTTGTGATCAGTCAACAGTGTATGTCATCATTATATCCTAGCATGTCCAAATGTCGGTTTCGTGTGTACTCTCCAGTCCAGCTGGTGCATATTGGAATTTTGACGCATTGTTACAACTGCCTTATGTACACAGAGAACCCTGTCCTCCTACCAACAAACTCAGATATATGTGAGAGATGCAACTGTATAGACAGACACAAGGCTGAGCTCTCCCAAGCCGTGACTGGCACAGTCTATCAGGTGGTGAAGGTGACCACACACACCACAAATCCAGTCTCACATGGACCTATGACGACAGCAAACCAAATACATTACCACACAAAGACATACTCGGAGCCTCTATACATACTCTGTCTAAGCAGCAGAGACATCCAAAGCAGACACACAAACAACTGCTAACCCACAACCATACACACATATCACATAGTTCACAAAGTCAGTGTGCCACACAGTCACTGCCCTTAGGCCTACACAACACACCTCATACACTTGTATTAGGTGACTGTAATTGTCGGTCACACTGACATCCCACTCACCAGGCTGAACAAGGAGAAGGTCACTTTGTGCTGTCTGTTGGGTGCCAGGATCTGCCACATGACACATGCACTCTTGTCAGTCCACTGCAAGTACAAATATGGCTCCATCATTGACCATGCTGATGTGTAAACCCTCAGATGTTCCTCCCTGGACTACATGACAAGAGACATAGAGGAGCTCTCTGATCATGTAGCCCAGGCCAGTATGACCCTGACCTTGTGTAGCATCTTACCCTCACCAAGAAGTATGTCACAGTATACAGACAAACTGATCACTTTTAACAGTTGGCTAACATATTGGTGTCATTCAAAGGGGATCCAGTGTCTGTCAGCCTGGGATTACATGCTCGACATGCCATGTAGATTCGCTATGGACGCCATGCACCTGTCACCCCTAGGCTTTCACAGACTGGCTAAGGCTCTTGCCACACCCATAGTGGCTGTTTGAAGTGAGGCTCAGAAGACAAAACCACCTCCATAGATGTTACAGGGTAAAGGAAACAGAGAGTAATGCTGCTCAACAACAGATGTCTAACCCTCAGAATGCATGCACTCAGGACTCACATCAGTATGGAGACTGTCGATATATGTGCAGTAACAGACACCTGGTTCAAGCTCCCAAAAGCACACCAGCACTACCAGGTTTTACTTCATACCATGGTTTTCGGACACAAGACTCGGACCAGACAACAACAATACGGGGGGTATCCATGTACATCATACATACACACACCTCCTGGTTGGTAGCACTGCACAAAGCATCGGAGAATGTACATGTGCAACTGACAGTGGGCCAAACTGCATTTCAGTTTGTAGACTGCTACAGACCACACTCCCAAACTCAGGAACAACGCTCATTATTCCTGGGAACACTGGGGAATGTGAAGGTCTCTCTAAACACCATTATATTGTGTGACTTCAAATACACAAACATTGACTGGGAATACTACTCAGGCACTGACACCCTTGCACAACAGTTGCTAGGATTGTTACACTCAAATGCTATGGCAGAACTGGTCACCACAACCACAGGGGGTTAAAACATGTGGGACCTGATCATCACCAACATGGGGACTCTATGTTCCACACCAGAGGTATAACCCTCATTGTTAAGGTCAGAACATACATTCATCTCACTGGACATACATATCCCATACACATACACACCCTAGGTGATCTCGGTGACGTACTTCTCATGAGCAAACGTCACACTTATACAAACCAAGGTGGTATCCATCAAAGATCCTGGAACAGTGTTAATTACGGCTCAGACCACTTAATCCTTTACAAACCCATTCTATGGACAACTACTGGAATGCATGGATCGTGCTATCCCAGATAACTACAAGACTCACTCCTCCAAAGGCAGGGGACCTGTCTGGTGGACCATGGCCATTAATGAGCTATACAAGGACAAGAGGAGGCTACTTCATGATAGAGCACAATCCCAATCAGGAAGGCATCTCTTATCAGTACTATGGAATAGCTACGATCACTTGTTGATTCATCTAAGGGCCACTTCTAACGGACACTTGCAACAGACACTATGGACAATCACAAGGCCTTCTTTAGTTATGTCAGGGACCTGGGTGGGAACTCACAGATATGCTGTGAGTTACTGCATAATGACAAAACATACAGTGAACCCACTGACATTGCAAACATCCTGGCAATCAGGTACAGTGGGAATGTTTCCCCACCATCCCCCCTGCAGTGCACATGTCCATCCCAACAGGGTGTAGCCTCCCTGACATCACAGATGAACAGGTGAGTGCTGCCCTCTCCATAGCAGACAACACAGCATCAATGGGACCAGACAGTGTCCTGGACTGCGGCTTAGACGAGATTCATGACGAACTTCACACTCACATTATGTCACTATTCAATATCAGAGTTACTACAGGATATGTACCCAAGGAATGGCATACAGCAACAGTGTTCCCGCTCCACAGTGCTGGTGCCACAAGGGACCCTGGACAATATCGCACTATATGCCTAACTATCCTGGTCTGCTAAGCTATGGAGCGTATCGTCATGGAACACATACACATAGACATTGTGAACCTACAGACACTGGATCCTACACAATTTGGCTTTGTTGTGGGCAGATCTTGCCTCTTGCACCTGTTTGATGTCTTTAAACAGTTAACATGTCCATAGACATACAGAGGGTTGTCCACACAGCCTTCACAGACACAAGATACAGGGTTTGATTCTCATGAAATGGAAATTGGCTAGGCTTAAAATGGCCCACAATGGCAATTAGTCTAGTATTTATATATGAACTTTTGAACCAGTTACTGTTATGGTATGTATCACCACAGGGAGTGAGACTGAAATACATGGATGCCACTTATTCATGGTGCACCTGTGGAGATCAGACAGAGCAAAACCAGGTATCAGGGATGAATGATTAGTGTTACTGCAAGCTATGGGCACCATCATTCAATGTACTCCAGCAACCCTCTGCTAAGAGTCATCAGGTCTTTATTCTGCCCACATATGTCACACATCTGCTTAACAGTATTTGATATGTTTATGGTACAATTAAAGCATTGGTGTTCATGAATAGCAATATTGGGATCACTCAGGACTGAGATATTCCATGACATCCCCATTATGCCTGGTGCAATCCTAGAGTAAGAATAAGAGGTTCACAAAAACAAGCAGTGTCTTTACTTGACAAAAAGAATGTGCTTTGATAAAACATTTACTTCCAAATAACATGCTTGCAATGTGATTTTAAAATAAGATGTAGCTTTAGCCATTAGCTGAATTTCACCTACATCTCAGAGTCCTTCATAGCACACTGAAGCCTTTAGTGTTGTAAGAATTTGTCCAGTAATGAACTAGTACCTTTGTCTGTAACTATGCTCCCTTAGAGTTTCTTTGAACCTGCTTCTTTACTAACTTTTTTTCTGTTTTCTTTCCTACTCACAATTCATGGCTTAGGAGTCCAATTAACTAATACAGAATTCTGTTATATATCACATATTACATACATTGCCATTATGTTTTATTTTTCTCTTTTGTAATGTACTAGTCATATCTCAAGGTGGAGCTTTTCTATCTGGACTTCCACTGAAAAGGAACCATCATCCTATTTGGAATGTATTGTGTAACAAATGTTACAAAAGACATATATAGTACATGCATACATACATACATACATACATACATAAATAAAGTGTAGTCCAAACTTAACCCTCAAAATCTATGCTACACTTGTCTCATCAGAGCTCACGTTTTCTGTAGCCTTAACTAATCAGTTAGTTCTTTTATTATCTATATTGTATCAATACACTGTATCAATGTCCTTATTACAGTAATGTTCAAACCCTCCCCTATTGCTGGCTCACTCATCTCATTTGAATTAAAGTAATAGCAGTAGCAAAGGTGCTTCTTGAATACCACTTCAGTATCATTTTGACTGTCTGACCCTCACTAGCCTTTTTCTGTAAGTTAAAAATATTGGCCTTCATTCATTCATTGCATGAGCACTAGTAAGCAGTATGACATAATCTACCTACTCTCTTACTTATATCCTTGGGTGATACTGTAAGCATGCAATTTCACAGGTCTGTCCTCACAGGTGTTCCTCTCTCCTTGTATATGTTATTAACCACATGCAACTATAATGTGCAGACTGCTTACCCAAGGGTTATTATTCACCTCAAGACATGTAGAAAAATAAAATATTGCTTTCAAAGTTTTCCAGAATGTTTTGACAGTTACTAGATATTTTAAGAAACTGCAGTATTCTAGATGAATGAAAAGTCATGGTGCTGGCAAGCAGACTAAATCTCTTTTTAATGGTTAGCTCCATACATGGCTGATTGCAGGACAGCAGTGTTGTCTCTTAGGCATTAATTTGTAAGTCTGAAGGTTTTAGTTTGTTCGGTTTGAAGCTTCTGTACATTTTGCTTTGAGATGGCTCCAGTAAGACGGAAGCCACGTTCAAAGGCAAGAAGTAGCACTCCATTCCCAACAAAGTGCTTAGCCATTTTACTGATTATGTTTATTTATTTACTTATTTACTGTTTGTTGACCAGGTTAGTCCAGCTAGTCCAGTGTTTTGTTTGGTCAAAGAATTTCCTTTACCTTTTTTTTTTTTTTTTTTTAGTATGTGTTGTGGGATCTTCTACATCTCCACCTAAGCTACCACCAATTCAAGCAGATGCGACTTAAGTTTAACTTCTCGTCCAAAAGATGGCACACTCAGGAGTACAGCACCCCTCTTATGTCACACAATATTTTCATTTTCAGTACTGGAAAAAATAATCCACGTACCTCACATGGGAATAGATAGCATCTGAACTTCCAACAGCAAACATGAGTGTGCCTGATGATGTTCATTTTGAGCTACTATGTTGAATGCATATGAGTTCTTCAACAGTCTAGATATTTTACCATTTGATTTATGTTTATGATTGGTAAAGAAAATTTATCGATTTAACCAGAGTATTAGACATGCAGGTAGGTGCATGTGTGAATGGGTGTGCCTTCTTTGAAGGTTGGGCGTTGGGCTGGTAACTTGGCACCATCAAAATCCACTGCCAATCATTAGCAGACTGGAGTTCCGCTGTGGCGACCCCTAACCGGGAAAAGCAGAAAAGACATTACAAAAACAAAAGATTATTAATTATTTATATTTAAGATATCCAGGCAGCTGATGGTGTGATTTGTTTTAACCATGCTAACACAAAACAATCCAAAAATCAAGGTTCTAGTTTTGCTAAGATAGACTTTTAGCCCTAGACATTTTAGAGCATACCTTAACTGTGATAGTTTATTGTTAAGAGTAGTTGTGATTGCTGGAGTGGAGTAACCAAAGTTCCAGATTATAATGGCATCAACATGTAAGAGCATATTTCTGCTACACTGGAAAATTGTGAGTGAATTTGCATATAGGGTACATATAAGTGGTCCTAAGACAGAGCCCTTGTAAAATACCAGGTTTTATTCATTGTAACTGAGATACTGGTCCAGTCAATGGCTAATATGAAGCAGCAATATTGAAGGAGGTAGCTGAACCATTTCAGAGAAGAAGGGCTGAGACCACAGAAGGAGAGATCTTTAGCCAGTAGAGGGTGACTAGCTGACCTGTAGGCTTTGGAAACATCAGGTAAGGCTGTGCCTGAAAGTTGTTCAGCTTCTGTTGACTGATGTATTCTGTCAAGAAGGGTGTAAGTGCAATACTTGTACTGTGGCCTTTCCTAAAGCCATAAGAGTCAATATATGATTTTAGCTGTTTATAAGCAACCTTTTTCAGAATTTTAGCCAGTAGTAATAGTATGAGCCAGTAATAGTCTGCCTTGTTATCTTAGCTACACTTTGGAATAATAATCACATATGTGGATTTCAAACGATTAGGAAAGCCAACTGTGAATAGTTAATCATTTAAGATATCATTAAGGAAAATTGCACTGAAAGTATTATATGTATCTGAGAAATCAGACACATTTTTGGGATAGAGGCTATCAGGCCCAGCAAGGTCATGGCTTGCTTGATATTTCCTTAAACCAACATTTTTTTTTTTTTGCTAAAAACTAATTGAAAACCAGAATTCAGCAAAATAGTGAATATGCTTTCAATGCTTTTAATTGAATATCCTGTTGCTTAGCAGTCAAGTGTTTGGTTGGCACTAAATCAGGAGGCAACAAAGCTTGCAAATATTTAATTTGCATGTCTTGATTCCAATGCAGGGCCCCTGTCATCATTTATTGAGAATGACAGAGAGGACAGATGTTACCAGGAAAAGGTTTTGTTCCTACTGGAAAGATAATTAGTTTCTAACCAAACCATTCCAGGATTGTCAAGTAGGGAGCATTGCTTCTGATTTAAAAGCAGGGATTTGATTTCATTGGTTATTTTCTTGCACTACCTCCTAAGCAAGCAATAGTTAAGTGAGGTGACTTTACAAGATACAAACAACTGCAAGAGTTCAGTAGTTTGTTGCTTGCTCTTTTTTGTTTTTAGGGTAATATGTTTCCTAGAGGAATAATGTAACAATGAAGAACTCTAGAACTGTATTGCAATATTTTTGTAAGGTTACATGTGACTAGTCAGTACATGTCAATATATAAATTCCAGCCGTACCACTGACTGTTGTTTGTAAAAAGTATGATAGGAGTACTTTACTTATTTTTATTTTACAGTATGAAAACTGAGTAAGTGAGTTAGTCTACTGACACTATCAGTCACAACCCGGGTGCAATAGTAATACATTGAGGAAATTACATAAAATGGTTTGGCTTAGTGCAACAATTACATCATAGTACAAAGGGTTACGAATATTGACAGTGTATAGATATTTAAAATAAAAGTAATAACTCAAACCTATTAATAGTGTAAGTAATACAGCAACATACACAATGCATTAAGATTAATAAAATAAGTTCATACATTTCCATAATATGCATATAAGAGGAATAGTCTTACAGTTGAGATACATAACATATGAGTACTACAGATACAAACTGCTACAGCAGTAGTTTTTAGCCAGTGTCTCAAAAACAAGTGCAGTTGGATTCCTTCCACAGGAATTCCCTGAGGTTTTATTTTAATGTGTCTAATGCAATATTGTTTTTTTATATCTGTAGACATTTGACTCTGAGAGGCAGTGCTTTCTCCTAAGAAGGCCTTTGAATCTTGGTCTAACAAGTGTGAGAGCATCTTCTTGGCTGCTTCTAAGAGTTTAGTTTGGTTCTCTAATTTGTACTTTTCTTTTAAGGCCTTGGTTTAAAATTTTATAGATGAAGAGTACCACATAGAAAATGTGCTCTGTTAATAATCAAAAACCGGTGTACTCTTTGTAATAAGATGAAATGATGGATGACCTAAATCTTTTACTTTCAGCTCCTTGAATTTAATATGTGTGATATGAAGAATATAGGGTAGTTAGAGGAAGGGCAGATTTAATCTTGAGAATAAGGACATTTTTGGTCATGACCATATGAGCATCTAAGGAAAGAAGGTCTGAGATATGATAACATAATTTTATCTGAGTCAGCACTGTGTAGTTACATACATACATAAATACATACATACATACAAATATTTCAAGCATGAGCATTAATGCTGTTCTAGCGTGCCAGTATACCAAAATACGTGTTCCCATAATGTGTCCAGACTGTTCTTAAATATATCTAAACTAGTACTTCCTAATGTAATTAGGTAGTCTGTTCTATGCATCAGCTACTCTGTCAGAAAACCAGTTAGTACACTTCTCATTCCTATAGAATCTTCTACATAGGTTGTCTAATGATTCTCTAGTACATTGTGTTAACCGCAAACATTCCCAGATGTAGTTGTCACTAAATGCCCTATATACCTGAATAAGATCTCCTCTTAGACATCTGTAAGAGACACTGTACAAGTTCAGATATTTTATAACTTAAATTTTCAAATCCATGGATACCCTTGGTATATTTCTGCTGTACTCTTTCCAGTTTACTCATGCTTGTTTTCTTATAGGGTTTCCATACTCAAGTTTGGGTCTAATGTAACTAACAAACAATGACTTAATTATTTTTGATTTCCTAGACTTTATAAATCTTTTTATACAACCTACAGTTTTATAACTATAATTAACCAACTGGTTGATATGATTAGAAAAACTCATAGCTGAGTCTACCCATATACCCAGGTCCTTAAATGAGCCTACAGTTTCAATCACTGTGTGCTGTATTAAATATTCACCTTTTAATTTATGTCTACCAAATCTTATATGCTTAGTTTTTGATGTATTTATCAGCATATTATTCTCCTGCGCCCAAATGGTCAATTTAGACAAGTTATTTTGCAGACATACCTTATCTGTAACATGTGTAATCAGTTTACCCAATTTCAGGTCATCTGCATATAGACTCTAGAACACCTCAGATGAAAAAGTTGGGTCTGAAAGATATAATCTAAACAAGTAAGGGACTAGAACAGAGCCCTGTGGGACACCCTGACTGTAAGCAAGGATTTCTCCTGTCCAGTTGCTGCATGATACTTGCCATGTCCTATGTGTAAGCCATGCAGCTATCCATCTTATCAAGAGTACATCAACACCTAGTTGTACTAATTTATTGATCAGTGTTTTGTGTATGACCCAGTCAAATGCTGAAGCTAAATATATATAAATTACATCACAGCACAACTGTTCATTCATAGCTGTTATTATATTGTTATAGAACATCATGTTACAGGTGGTAATAGATCTAGTTTCAACATGTGCATGCTGATATATGGTTTCAAGTCACAGCCTATCCAGTTCTGACAATAACTTATCCAGTATTACCTTCTTCATTATTTTTCCACAACATGAAAGTAAACGTAAGGGTGTATATGACCCTGGGTTTATCCTAATCCCCTTTCCCTTAAAAACAGGTTTAATAAGCGCATGTCTCCAATCTTGAGGAATCTCCCCATATTTATATGACCTAGTGAATAATAAATGTAATGGCAGTGTAAGTTCTTGCTTAAGTGTTTTCAAATCATTGTTACTAATTCAGTCTCCTCCCTGCACTTTGTTTGGATCCAGTTTGTGCAGCTCTTTTTCAATATAATCTCATTTGATTCCAGTATCTGGGGTTACCTGGATGTCACTAGGACAACTTACCACCTCATGTGTGGAGCCAAACTGTTGTGGTTGATGCTATCTGTGTGGATATTACAGTTTAGAGGTGGGGTCAGACTTTTACATGAGAATTTTTGTTCAGTGACATTAAGAATACTGGATATGAATTACCATTGAAATGCTGTCTTTTAGTTGAGTATACAGATGCAGTGATATTTAATGGTCACTGAACAATGGACTGTCAAAAAGTACTGTTAGACATATTAAATGGAAAATGACACAAAATCCGTTCAGTATCATGTGCTCTTCCATATAGTAGAATTAGGTCTCTGGATGTGGCTGGTTTAGTGGCCAGCTGTGTAAAGCTTTTTTCTGTTAATATAGTACAGGGATAGAATTTGGTTTTATTGTCCCAGTGCAAACTTGGATCTCCAAGGAGCAGTGAATTTTTGCATTGTAAGATTATTAGGAGCCACCTTGGTAGCAGCACTTGCTTGACAGAAAGTGGTGGCTGATATTCAAGACCATTTCTTAGTTTACGTGAACGAGATACCTGACCTTCTTGACACTTATTAGAATGTATAGTAATTAGGGCAGTGTTGATATTATGTTTGACTACCAGTGGTGTACCTGCAGGCTTTGAAATGCATTACAATGGTTAGATATGGCAAAGGAGAACATTATCAGCCTGTTGTATGCATAATTAAATGTCTCTCTCTCTCTCTCTCTCTCTCTCTCTCTCTCCCTCTCTCTCTCTCTCTCTCTCTCTCTCTCTCTCTCTCTCTCTCCACCCAACCATGTAGGTGCAGGAAGACCTGGCATCATAGAGGGGTGTGTCAGGCATACTGTAAGCTTACTGTAAGCTTATTGGAGCCCTCTGGCTCAGGTTTGCCCTTAGAGCTAAGCAAGGAGGTGTGTCTGAAGCTGCCAAGCACTCTTTACATTGCCTAAGTGGGTGTGCACACCGCGCACCATGTTTTAAACAAAAAAAAAAAAGTAAACCAGGAAATAACAGCTCCATGCACATCTGAACACTGTGTTTGCCCGGCACGCCCCAGGGCTTAAACAGGAAGGCAATGGGAAGGGAAAACAGCAGTAGGAAGGTAATCAAGGAGAACTAGCATAGCTGGCAGGTGAAATGTATCAGAATCAGCCAATTACACAGGCAGCAGCCCAGCACACCACTATAAACTATGCAAACACCTTTCCCTCTGTTTTTTCCCACAAACTCTACACCACTGGTGTACACAAGCAGGTTAATTTTACCAAACAAAATCAACAAAATGATAGGGGCTGCAGCAGCTATCATAAATCAACATGTGGAAGAGGCTGAGGGTGGTGAGGATGAGAATGCTGACGACCAACCCACAGTGAGGAGAAGGACAAGAGTGTACAGACCCAGGGTAACCTACCAGGGGCTACATGAGCTGGAGATAGTGGAGCTCTATAGGGTGGACAGGGACCTCCTACAGAAAATTATTGAGCTGTGCCAGCCACACCTCACACACAGACGGGAACCCATCCCAGTGGATACCAAGGTATGTGTAGGCCTAAGAATACTAGCCACAGGTACCTTCCAAAGACCAATTGGGGATATCATGGGGATCTCGTAGGCATCAGCATTCAGGGTACTCCACCAGTTCCTGGATGCCATGTCAGCACATGCCGGTGAGCACGTATATTTCCACAACAGCCGTGAGGCGTTGACCAGCAATATGCGTCTCTTCTACCAAATTGCAGAATACCCTGAGGTAGTGGGTCCTATAGACTGCATACACATATGCATCAAAGCACCACCCAGTGAGCGGAGTAGGGTCTACATCAACCACAAGGGCTTCCCCTCCATCAACTGCCAGGTCGTGTGCAATGCCCAGGGCATTATAATGAATGTCTGCGCTGGCCACCCTAGAAGCTATCACGACTCCCACATCTGGCATATGGCACAGCTGTATCAGAGATTTGCCAATGGGGACATCCCTTACAGCCACCTAGTGGGGGGATGCTGGTTACCCACTGGAGCCATGGCTGATGACACCCATCAGAAATGAACACACACCTGAACAAGAACTCCATAATGAGGTACACGCACAGACCAGAATCATAATAGAGCATGTGTTTGGGATGCTCAAGTCATGGTTCCAGTGCTTGGACATATCTGGTGGAGCCTTGCAGTACTCACCAGCTACATGTACCCAAATTGTCATCGTATGTGCCATGCTACACAATATGATCCTGTGGAAACAGCTGCAGCAGGAACAGCATGGGGCAGAGCCACACAGCCCCCTACCATTGCCAAGGCCTGCAAAGGCACAGAGTGACTCGGAGGAGGAACAACCTGAGTCTGCCCCAGTAGGCAGAAGGAGGCATGCCCAGTATGTCCAGGTCATGGCAAAGAGGCAATGCATAGCACATACACTGACATGGTAGGAACCCAGGGAATGACACCTCTCTCTGACTCACACATACAGTAAAAGGGATGCCAAACATGACACTACTTGTGCTTAACATTGTATAAGGAGTATGCTATGTGCATCCAACATAGTCAGCCCTCCAGCACCATCCTCAATACTGGCACAGCCACAAGGTAAGTTACTCTCCCTATCATTTGCCGAATGGAGTAGTATGTTTTGTTACTTGTATCTATGGTATGGATGTGAGCATGCAAGAGAATCAGGTGGCTGAATGGGATGCCAGCAGATAGTAGACACCTACAGTGGCAGCATGAAATCTGTAACAAATACTGGTGTCACCATAGTAGCCAGTACTAGACAAGGTGACAAAACTCCCTGCAGGAAATGTAGTGGGCCACATGTGTGTCCATAGGACACACACATGCCAGTCAGGGAGGCTCACATACCCAGCAACAGTCTCAGTCAGCAGGACAGGCATAGACATACACAAACAAAGGCTGTGCAAAGGCCTCTGACTGATGGCTATGAAGAACATACCCCCTCCAGACCTACACAGACAGACTACAACAGGTCAGGCAGTGGGATGTTAGTTCTGAAGGGTAAGAAGTCAGAAACTGAAATGTAGGTCAATCAAACATAAGACCTGTAGTACACTGATAGCATGATAGGTCAAAATACAGAATGAAATGGAGTACCTGACATACCCATACAGTCATAGCAAATGTGTACAAGTGTCAGGTGTGCCCCCCCTCCAATCCTATGTAGAAATGTAGTAACATGTATGTGTAGGTATAATAACAATGGAGCACAGATTACCTGAGCTGACCAAAGTAGCAGGACAGATTGTAGCATGTGTACAATATGCAGGGCTGCGTGTGTTAGACTGGTGTGTGTTGTATATTGTGTGAGAGTGATCAGTATGTAGGCATGGTGAGGTTTGTCCTGGTGGCCATTGGCCAGTACTGCCAGTGACAGGGCCAAGATCTCATAACTGCAGTGCCAAAAACAATGCATCCCAGCAAAACACATTCCAGCAGTAAGCCATAGTAAATGGTTGGAAGTAATATCTGTCACCATCTGAAAGATGGACATGACATGAATGTGGGCCCAGGCATACAAACAGTACACAGGTGGAAGTACCCCAGACAGACAGTGTGCAATATGTTACTGTCAGATGGACACAACTTTGGAATTGTGCATACAGGTTAGCAGCACATTAGTTGGGTTTGTAGTATGGAATACCGATGTCATCAGGCCAAACACTGGCAGACCACAAAGGCCACAGGTATGAAGTATTGAGAAACTGCTGATGTCCCTGCACAAGCCAGCATAAGTGGAATGCCCCATACATATCTGTGAGCAAGATGCAAGTAGTGTCCATAGCACACATGCACCCAGCTCACCCCATCATCACTCACAGGTACCTCTCTGGTCTTATCCCTGCTGTTGGGAATGAGTAAAATATGACCCCCACCTCTGTATGGCAATAGCCAAAGAATGCAGCATGCAGAACAGGTGTCCCATGCAGGTGTGTCCCTAGCTGTAAGCAGCACCCTGCCAGCATCCACACCACTGAATCAATAATGACAGAAAGTATTGGCATTAACACCTTGCACACCTACCCTGTCACCCCAGGGGAATATAGTGTCTTGCAGTCTGGGACTGTAGGAGTGACACAATGCAACAGCCTGCTACAGCTGGCCTGCATCACTACCAAATGGCCTACAGTCCTCTGCCAAAGGCCTGTGCCTCACCCATACTGCCAATGTATGTTATATCATGGACTCCCAAATAACAACATAACACAGTCCATAGAACCCAAATGCAAGGCCATGTGGACAAACCACAATAACATGTCCACCATGTCCCACTGCATAAACTGTAGACCAACACCAAATTACTGCTGTGATGAGGTGATAACTATAGGGAAAATATCAGATAATGTTCACATAATGTTTGGAAGAGGAAAGAAGAATAATAGAGGGGAGGGGGTAGGAGCATGGATGGCATGGAGTGTGTGAAGTCTGAAACTCAGCCGTGTGCACATGCTATCCCTGCCTGCAAACACAGGAATGGGTGGCTACAAACCTGCTCGTAAACCACAATGTGAAGATGTAATGTCCAGAATTATGACCCCTGCCTCTGGGTAACCTGTGAGAATCTGTACAGCTGTGAGGTATGGCCACAGCAGGATATGGCCATACTGTCACATCGATGGATGTACAAGCATGGGATCCTCAGCCACCACTGTACCAAGGTGCTGAACTATTTACACAGACCCATCAGGAAGTGTCTGCAGCTTCCCCTCCAGAATGGCATGATTGTGCAAGAATATGTAGGCTGCAGACCACAATACTGGATACAGCTGCATTCACCCTGTGTTCCCCAGGACATTACTGCAAGCAAATATGTATACCTGACAGTACTTGATGACATAAAACATCACAATTTAAAACAGTACATGTCTGAATATCTATGCTAACACTAGGACCATGTAGTAGAAGCAGCACAGACACAATTACCTACAGTAACCCCCTATCCTTTGCCCATTTTGACCCCATATTGTCAACCAATCTACAGATATCCCACAGAAACAGGTTGCTAGCTGTAGGTGTAGAACACAAAAGCCTGCACTGGAGTACAACCTACCTGGAATGGATACAAACATTTACTACAGAACGTCATACCGGGCATGCTCCCACACTTAGAGAAACGAAGCCCATGTCTGACAACAAAATACTGAAAGGTCATACTGGGCATGCTCCCACACTTAGAAATGAAGCCCATGTCGGGCAACAACAGTGCACTATACATATCTGACAGTCACAGATGTTTGTGCACACACTCCTCAGTACACACCAGTCATGCTTTGCACACACACTGGATATCAATGCACACATATATCCAAGGACAACACACTATAATAGGCCAAAAGTACACATACATAGATGTGCGAAAGAGAGTGACAGACAGTGACAAAGCCTCCCATCATGAGGCCTGTCCCACCCAGCACACATCCAATTGGCTAAAACCACATTATGTGCAAATGTCAATCACTGTAGACATCTGCCTCTGGTATCCCGCAGCACTATAGTGTCCGTGGTGCTTGTGATAACTGTGTAACATGACTGTACAAGTCAGTAGTAGCAGTTGTATACATGTACCTGTGAAATATAAACCTGTGTGTGCCTGAGTGTTGTGTCTCTGCTTCCAGATGAATGGGTTATGGCCCAGGCACACACATTGCTCTCCCCATTGCCCTACTATGGCAAGCCTGGTGATGTCTTCACCTTGAAATACACCTTTGGGGAAAAAGTAGCCCTACAAGCTCTGTGGTACGTGCTATAACTGCATGATGCTATAGTGTGATGTACTAGTTAGGTAGGAGTTCTAATCCCAGACATGGCAACTGTGTGTGTGTGTGTGTGTGTGTGTGTGTGTGTGTGTGTGTGTGTGTGTGTGTGTGTGTGTGTGTGTGTGTAGGGATCAATGCTTTTGAGGCCATTTACACTCACTACAAATTCAAATGCCCTACTTTGGCAGGGCTGCTGATGTCATTCACTTTGAAATACACCTTTGGGGAAGGAATTGCCCAGGAAGCTGTGTGGTGCATGCTGTAGTGTGATGTACTCATTAGGTAGGAGTTCTATTCCCAGACATGGCACCTATAGAAGTGTGTGTGTTTGTCTGTGTAGGGATCAATGCTTTTGTGGCCATTCACACTCACTACAATTTCAAATACCCTACTTTGGCAGGGCTGCTGATGTCATTCACTTTGAAATACACATTTGGGGAATGAGCAGCCCAGTAAGCTCTATGGAGCGTCCTATAACTGCGTAATGCTGTAGTGTGATATACTAGTTAGATAGGAGTTCTATACCCAGACATGGCAACTGTAGAACTTTGTGCGTCTTTGTATGTATAGGGCTCAGTGCTTTTGAGGCCATTCACACTCACTACAATTTCAAATGCCCTACTTTGGCAGGGCTGCTGATGTCATTCACTTTGAAATACACCTTTGGGGAAGGAGTAGTCCAATAAGCTCCATGGTGCATCCTATAACTGCGTAATGCTGTAGTGTGATGTTCAAGTTAGGTAGGAGTTCTATAGCCAGACATGGTAACTGTAGAGCTTTGTGTTTGTCTGTGTAGGGATCAATGCTTTTGAGGCCATTCATACTCACTACAATTTCAAATGCCTTACTTTGGCAGGGCTGCTGCTGTCATTCACTTTGAAATACACCTTTGGGGAAGGAGTAGTCCAGTAAGCTCCATGGTGCGTCCTATAACTGCATAATGCTGTAGTATGATGTACTAGTTAGGTAGGAGTTCTATTCCCAAACATGGCAACTGTAGAACTGTCTGTGTAGGGATCAATGCTTTTGAGGCCATTCACACTCACTACAATTTCAAATGCCCTACTTTGGCAAGGCTGCTGCTGTCATTCACTTTGAAATACACCTTTGGAGAAGGAGTAACCCAGTAGGCTCTGTGGCATGTCCTATAACTGTGTGATGTACTAATTAGGTATGAGTTCTAATCCCAGACATGGCAACTGTAAAACTCTGTCTTTGTGTGTGTGTGTGTGTGTGTGTGTGTGTGTGTGTGTGTGTGTGTGTGTGTGTGTGTGTATGTAGGGATCGATGTTTTTGTGGCCATTCACAGTCACTAGGCACTCCTAAACATGGAGAACATCGATATCTGTGCAGTAACAGAGACCTGATCCAAGGCTCCAGAGAGCACCCCTGCAATACCAGGTACAGCTCTCACCACACTTGTCGGCCATCATACCAGGACCAAAACAATAAAGGTGGAGGAGTGTCCATATTCACCAAGACTATTCACACCACCAGGCTACTTGCCCAACAGAATGCATCTGAAATACCCCTGGTGCAACTAACACTAGGTCAGACTGCAATCCAAATTGTATAGCTTGCTACAGATCCCTCACCATACCCCATGATTCCCACTACACCTTTTGAAACATACTGGGAAATATTATGATATAACCAAACACCCTAATACTGGGTGACTTACACTACCCTGCCTACAACCAAGCACCCTAATACTGGGTGACTTACACTACCCTGCCATTAACTGGGAAAAGTACTTGTGTACCAACACATGTGCCCAATGGTTCTTGGAAGTCATAATTCCCAATGCCCTGGATCAAGTAATCCATAGTCCCACCAGGGGCTCAAAAATCCTAGACCTAGTCATTACCAACATGGGAAATCAATGCTCAACACCTATGGTCACCCCATCGGTGGTCAGGTCTGCCCATAAGCTAATCACCCTTAACATTCACATCCCTCCCCTACACCCCAGTAAGGAAACCTCCATAACACACATCTCCAAAGCCAACGTCATGCTACATGTCAGACGTGACTAATGTCATGACACCCATGCAGATGGGAACTGAAAGGACAACTGCTGAATCCTACATGAAGGCATTGTATGAGCACATCCACTCATGTATGAATCGTGTCATCCAATATAGAACCAAGATGCTCCCCACCAAGAAAAGGAAGCTAATGTGGTGGCCCCCTGTCATAAACACGCTGTACAACAAAAGGAAGAAACTATTGCAGAAACGGGGGAATTTCCAGGATGCAAAATACTCCCTTGCCAGCCACAGTAAGAAGCTGGGATCCCTCATAACATCCACCAAAGCTAGTTACAAAAATAATATAGCCAAAGATGCCAAAGACAACTGCAAGCCATTCCATAGCTATGTCAGGAATCTAAATGACAATGCTCAGATCTGCTCTAAGCTACAACAGGATGGTATTAAATATACTGCTCCCAAGGATATTGCCAATATCCTGGTAGATAGATTCAGTGCCACCTGCACCCCCCCTCCTACCCCTGAAGGGGCCCATCTCAACACTGAAGGATTGCCAGATTCCGATAATAATGGCCACGCGGGTAAAAAACACATTCTCCAGAGGTAAGACAACAGCAGCCATGGGACCAGTCAACATCCCGGGCTGTGTAATACATGAACTACAAAATGAACTGGCACCTCACATACGTGCCATGTCTAATCATAGCCACACCTCAGGCTTCGTACCCACTGTGTGGTGCACAGCTACAGTTATCCCAGTTCACAAGGGGGATCCACCTTGGATCCTGGGAACTACAGTCCCAGCAGTATGACGTACCTGATCTGCAAGGCCATGGAATGTATTATCATGGAAATTAAAACAAAGACATTGGCCACCTGCAAACACTGGACCCCAACCAGGTTGGGTTTGTGAAGGCCTGATCATGTCACCACAACCTGATTGACAACTTTGAATCAGTCTCCAGAGCTGTGGATGAGGGTAAGGTGGTTCACACAGCCTATCCGGACCACACCAAGGCCTTTGACACCATCCCCCAGTCTGGAATCATACATAAATGTACCAAGCTGGCCATTAATCCTTATATCACCCGATGGGCTGCTAACTGCTGTACTGACAGAACCCACACTGAAAATGTAGGTGAGACCAACTCCAACCCCAGACAAGTGACAGTTGGAGCACCTCAGGGTTCATTCCTGGGACTGCCCTTGTTTGGCATCTACTGCTCTGAAGTACAGGCTAACACTAAGGGACTCTGGCAAACAAAGGTCACAGATGACTGTACACTGGGAGCCAATACTGAATCCCCACATGATGTGGATATTCTACAGAAGGGCCTTACAGAAAGAGATGCCTGGTGCCTGAGCCATGGCCTCAAGATCAATGCCAAGAAATGTATAGTTATCCCCTTTGGGAAGGGACATGTACCTGTGAAGTACCACATAGGTGACAGTGCACTAAACACCTAAATTGTGATAAGAGATATAGGGACACAGGTGGACAGTAGTCTCACCTTTGATAACCACATCGCCACAACAGTCAGGAAATCCACCTATTTGGCACACCTCATCACTAAGGGCTTTACATCCAGGAAAAAGGAGGCCATTGTCCCACTGTAGTCATCTCTCAGTAGACCCAGTACAGACTACAATGACCCATTATGTATGTACCTCACAAGACATCTGCAACAACTAGAAAGGCTGCAGACATACCTCACTAAACGAATCACAGGCCTAAACCAGATGCCCTAAGCTGACCATCTGAAAATCATCCAGCTATACTCTGTCACATATCATGTACTCAGAGGTGATCACTGCTTAACATACAATGCCATGTCAACCCCACAGCTATTGGACATGCTACACTTAAAGAATTCAAAACCCTCACAGCCACATCCTCCAGGGATCCAAACCTTGTCATCACAATGAACAATACATGCTGGAGGGATGTGTTCCTGACCCAGAGACTCCCCAGACTCGTGGAGTGGGTTTTGCAAATTTCTTATATGGTGGGCCTATTATATGTCACAATATCCACCTTACAAGGATAACAGATGTCAAACAGCAGAGAGGCTGGGGTAGACAATCCATACCCCTATGTGTGACATCATGGCTTGGGGAACAATATAGGCAACCCTTGTATTACCCAGAGAACACTCTCCACCCATGTCTCATACACAAACACACTCGGCTAGGCACCAACACTATGTTGGTAGTTCCCCTCATATTGACCACAGATAGTAACCATGGTGTGATTGCAGTGGACTACAGAGGACATGCCACCCTGTCCCATCCCTACAATAGCCAAATCACTGCATACAGTGCTCCTTCGCTATGTTCCCCACTGGATGGCTGCAACAACTGTAGAGCCAGCAAATGTAACCCACAAAGGACATACCATGCCTTATACACATGCCCTGTATGGACAGATGCCACTGACACCAGGGAATACCTGTATCATGCTGTCAATGTAGGTGCAGGGTCAACCTGGTGTCCATTGCCAGTTCTCACCACATGAGGTCAGGAATGACACATCTGATGATAACAATCTGTCTACACAACATGCCCCAGACACCCCAGGTACACTTCCACATGTCACAGAACATGCATGTGGGACGTATGCACATCCCAGACACCATCCATGTTATGGACTATAGAACATATACAATGGAAAACATTGCACAGCACTGGCCACCCACAACAGTAACCCAGATGACTGGATGGTGAATACAATACCCACCTGTGTGGGCCAATCCAGGCACTACACCCCTGAGCCACACTGAAAACCATTGTCATGTGGCCTGATGCCAAGGTATACCCTTTACCTAGCCTTTACAACTTTCTGGCACAGTCAACCACTACACATCTGTGAAGCAATGCACCCATGCATGTCAGTACTGGCAACCTGTGTCTGTGTGTGTGTGTAGAGTATAATGATTAGGACACCATTCACACTCACTACACCTCCCATTGGCTTACTGAAACATGCCTTCTGATGTCAGACACCTTGACATACCCTTTGCCCATACATCATCCTGATAACCCCTGTGATGCATGTGATACCTGCGTATTACTGTATTGTGGCAAACTAGCTAGTTAGGAGGTCTAATCCTGACCCTGCCAACTCTGATGTGTGTGAGTCCCTGAGAGAATGTGGCTGTTACCATCCACATTTTCATGCTTGGTCCACATGTCTCATATCTAGTGAGGAAATAGTATCTCCTTCAATTTTCTTTTTCTTTTTTTTATGAAAGGTGTTTTGGGTATGTGAGAGGAAATTTCTCTATAATTGCATTTATACAATGGGTGCAAATGTGTGAACAGTAAAAGAACCAGAGACGTGGACTCTGGCTAGGTAGATGTACAAGAATTTTGATACAGAAAATTCTAGCTTCTTAGATAAATGGTCTGAACTCACTAAAAATGAGAACACTGCACTGACATTTCCTGTAGGAAGATGCTTTAAGAAAGATGTCCAAGATAAACTTAAGAAAAAAATAAAATAAAGAGGCAAGTACCTGCATCCTGCTAGGAAGACTTCAATAACCTGCAGGAAAAATGCAAAAATAATTAAAAAAATAAGCGTGACACACCACGGTAGTTAAAATGCTTTCAATATAAGACAAGCGGTAAACATATTTTCAGTTATAGCTTTGTCAGGAAAAATACATTTGCCTCTTGCCTTACATATATCATATTTTTTCATAGTTTGGACTTGTTTTACTTAGCTCATCACCTAGCCTGAAGTACTCCTCTCTGGTAAAAACATAAAAGTAAGTATAAAGAATATATAATAAGAAATCTGAAATATAGAGCCAGATTCAATAAAGCCCACACTAAGTGTACACTGTTCTGAGTGAACAAATAACACAGACATAAAGTACACCTTCTTTCCAGGGATTCATTAAGGTTATCATAAAGTGTAGACTATTTGTACACTTAGTGTAATCATTCTGAGTGACTAGAAAACACAAAAAATGTGATAAGAATTTTATTGAATACATATCATGTACACTTAGTGTAGGCTTTATTGAATGTGGCCTATAATCTTAATAAGTATAACATCAGCTTAGACATACTAGTAGAGAAGTGAATAGTATACAGAGGGATCCAGGTCCTTACCTAGTTGACTTGGGGGTCTTATCCCCTTGAAGAGTTAAAACAACTAAAACTGTTTCAGTATTTTACTAATGATGACAAATGCATCTACTTCCATCAGTTCCATTACCACACCATATGATGACCACCCCAAAAGCCTTCAACCTGAATCTGGTAGATACACCCATCACCTGATGAATATGGGTAAGGTGGTGCCAGTGACAGAAGGGAACACAAAATAACACCAGCTGCTGGATCAGAGGCAGTAGCACCCTCATAATCTTCCATAAATGTCTGTAAGACAGTCTCATGTGTCAGATCACACTTGCTTTAAACAAAATCAGCAAAAATAACTACCTTGATAATGTGTCTTGTAGATAAATGAAAGGATACTAAAATAAGATAAAATTATTATCAACAGGGAAGACGTCAAATTACTTCAAATGCAAAGTGTAAGCTGTTTAAAATTACTGTTAAAAATCTAAACAATCTAATAACTCTGCTTCCTATTATAATAGATAACTAAAACAGGAACTATCAGTGGCATCAGCCCCCTAGGCAAACGTTGGAAGATGACTCTTCCACTACATCTGATTCATCATCAGAAGATAACAATCCAAAAAGCAAAAAGTCCAGTTGCACCCACTGTGGTAGATACATAACCCAGCAGCTGCTTGGAATAATGACACTGGCCCTACATTTTAATGTAATACACCCTATCTGTCATTCAATTTCCCAGCAATAATTGACTCCCTCCTCTCAGTTGGAAATCACTCTGCAAAGTATGTTAAAATCCTTAAGGGCCATGTTCAAATGCAAAATTCCACTATTAAAGATTAACAAGTAGTTCTAAAACCATCCTTCCTACCTGACAGGCATGGGAAGCTTCCAAAATAACAGTATATGAATAATGAACACAAAATCATACTGATGACAACTTTTTGACCAATAGACAAGATTTGATAGCTCCCATATCCATCTGGTTGCAACTAAAAGCAGCAGTACAGGCGAAAGATGAATCTGTATAATAGCTATTTGCAGCACATAGTGAATGTATTTGAATCTTTTTCTGAACACCCTGAACTGTTGGAGGGCAGAGCAATTAATAGGCTGTTGGCAATCTTTGTTGGGGTGGGTACTACCTCAAATAATTCTTCAAATTAAAAATTCCTTATCTTAACTGGCCAAGTTTGGGCTTATGTGTCATAATCAGCCATGTCCATTATGTTGCTGATGGCAAAGTAAAAGAGAAAAAGCAAAATCAGGGAAAAAACTAATACATTTTCAGTTCTAGCAGTTCAAGACAATCTCTCAAGGAAAAAGTAGAGAGAAAAGGATGCGAGAAGGAAAAGGAAAGTTTAGACCCCCCTCAGCAAGTCCATGTAAAATACCCCCCAGGGTCCAGTACACCAAAGTTAGAAACCATTTGATCTAGCCCAAGCCACCATACAATATGGTCCAGATGCTAACCTTTGCTTTAACTGCAGGTGGGGAGGCCACTGGCATGGCAATTGCCTGTTTTTTGTGGCCAGTAATATGGTTCAATATAGTACAAACCCATTTACCCCTAATCAAACTCCACAACAAACTGTGCAACAGCAGCAGCCTCCAACCTGGAGCACTGCCTAGCAGCTACCTGCCCGGCAACAAAACAAATAGGAATGCCATAGACAGAAATCACAGCTATTTCTCTTATTGACAGTCAATTAGTGATATCCACTAGTTTAGATAAAAGTCCAAGATGCTTGTACCACATTCCATATAGGTACCTCAAGGATAACACTACTTTATTATAAACGTCTCCATTTCTCAAAGAGTACTGTTAAAAGAATGGGGTTTGAGGAGTCCCAAGGGACTATCCTGAGACCACTCCAGTACCTATTCGAAAAGGTCCTTTACAAGTTGACCATGGCCTTATCTTTGCAACCTCAGCCTTGGAAATCACAAATTCTTAGTATCATAAATAATGAGAAACTGCTTTGGTGTGTTACACCACAGCAGCCTTAGACTTGTAAAGACAATTAAGTTGATTTTATCAAAAATAACAAACCTGTAAAAACTATTCTGAAGCCTCATAAAGTCCTTCCATAAGTACAATACCCTCTCTTTCTCTGAAGCTGAAGAAGGGAACTTAAATTGTGATACTGTGATATTGGCACTGCTTCATCAAGGCATAATAGTACCAACTAAGAATACTTGTAGTGCATGTGCACTACCAATGAAACTCCCCTGGTCAAGAAACATACCATTTTGCACAGGATTTGAAAGCTGTCAATGCACTGGTCCTGCCCACTTTTCCAATAATACCAAAGCCTGCTACAGTCCTAGGTGTAATTCGCCTTAAAGCAAGTATCTTTACAGTCATTAATATTTCTTCTGCCTTTTTCTCTATCATGATCCATCCAGGCAGGCATTGCCTATTTGCCTTTACATATAAAGACTGACAGTATACCTAGACTAGATAACTGCTTACTGTGTAGTGTCACCTACTTTATTTTACAAGAAATGGAATCCATCCTGAACCCCTTTTTCCCATTTTTGCACATGGGGTTGGGGTGTCACTTCAACAGGGACAATCATCTACAGCCAAGGTTTACACCTCCTGACAGCTAGAAAAAATACACCCCCCCCCCTTGTGTCTACTTTGGTACAGCACATGGATGATTTACTTTTAGCATCATAATCTGTTTTGTATTGTCAGCAAGATACTACTTTTCTCCTAACTGAACTAGCAAAAGCAGGGTTTAAAGTCAACATATAAAAACTGTAGTGATGGAAGCCACAGGTTCAATACTCAGGTCATCTTAATTTCTGAAGCAACTCAGCATGTACTACTGTCTCGCTTTACTGGTGTTGCATCAGACCATTGATCCTCAAACAACTTCAAATCTTTCTTGGTCTAGCAGGCTGTTGTACACTGTGGATTTATAACTTTGCAGAAGTAGTAAACCCTTTTTGGAATTATTAAAAAAAGAATGGTCCAGAGCTACTACCCTGGCAAGTACAGCATGAACAGGCATTAACTCATTTAATTTTTTTTTATCTCACCCACCCTTGGACTGCCACATCTACTCTAAAGATTTTTTTTCTGTTCTGTTCTGTTTTGTTGTGAGCCCACCAAGATAACATTATGATTATTTGCATAACATAGAAGTGATGGTTTTGGACATATAGCTTATTTTAGTGCTAATTTAGACCCATTAACCACTGCTGCCATTAGAAAGGTGGCTGTGATGGCAACACTCACAGACTACCATCCATACTCATTCTTGGCCATCATCATAGCAGTTCTACACACAGTAGAAACCCTTCTATTGAAAACAAAAACTCTGTGCTTGTCAGCTCCACAATTGTCCAAATATGAATTCACACTGTTAAATAGCAAATCCTTAAGAATTATTAGGTGCCCACCATTAAACTCTTGCATCTCTCATCCTTAAAAGAAGAAGGAAAGCCTCAAGATTGCATTTTTGCTGTTAACCACTTTTCCTCTCAGAACCGGATCCAGCACTAGGTGACCAAGGCAGTCACCTAGGGCCCACTGGCTGGAGGGGGCCCACTGGCCAGGAGATTCATTTTTTTTTTATTTAAAAAAATTACGTATTTTTTAAGGGCATCCTTCTTTATGAATGCCCTTTGCATCCAGTCACATGATGCAACAGATATGTGTGACCTGTTTACGTCTTTGTCTTTTGTGCCTGTATGACGTGTTGTTTAAAACTTCATCGTGTGTGTGTGTGTGTGTGTGTGTGTGTGTGTGTGTGTGTGTGTGTGTGTGTGTGTGTGTGTGTGTGTGTGTGTGTGTGTGTCTGTGTGTGTGTAAGAGGTAGGTATGAAGTATACCTCTCAACTGTCCAGATTTTTACAAAATGCTCTGATTTTTGCCCCATATTTTTGGTCTGTTCCTCAAAAAATTTGTGATTTTCTGGAAAATCATTGAGGATTAAAGTTATTAAATAATGACAGACATTTGAGTTTCAGACTTCATATCTGTCAGAAAAAATGCATACTAACACAAATCCTGTTATTCTAGCAACTTTCTAAGTTCATGATAGCAGTATTTAAAACCTGTCTCTGTTTATTTTAGGCTTTTTCCTGATTTCTTGCACTAAGAGTTATGGTCTGTGTGTGTGTGTGTGTGTGTGTGTGTGTGTGTGTGTGTGTGTGTGTGTGTGTATGTGTGTGTGAACTGCCCTAATTAGGGATACAGGAGGTTAATAATTTTCTGAGGCTCAAACCCTGTGCCTTACTTACAGGAAACAAAAGCCTGAATCCTCTACCTCAAACACCAAGCTGCATTTTTCAAGGAACTGAGTTTGGGGGGCATTTTTCAAGAACTTGTGTTTCAGGTGCATTTTGTGATGTATTGAGTTTCAAGTGCATTTTCAAGTAATTGTGAGCTTCAAGAGAAAAGAAGTTTACTGCTGCTCGTGCTAAGTCTGTTTACAATGTGCAGCTGTTTTGTTTAGCAAATGGTATCACTGCTGTGCTACAGAATAAGTAGAGCAACAGGTAGCATGCTTGCTTTTGATGCAGAAGGCTTTGGTTCTATTCCCACAGCATGTAGATGGATTGCTGATATTGTGTTGCATATTAAGGGGGGTGGGGTGCTACAATCCAGAGTATTTCTTCCTTTGCATGAGATGCCTAGTAACTATGAACCTGTTATTGGTTAGCCATCCATTCCCTATTCCAATATTACCAGCTTACCACTTTTTTAATGTAACATAGACAATTTATTCTTGAAGGGCAGCAGGCATTGAATATGTAGATGAAACACTGAAATATAAAGTTGATTGCTAGCAGCAATCTCTTCATTAGCTACAGATCTCTTTAATGTGGAATTATTCAGATGACTTTTACTTCTGCAGAGATTGTGTATATTTTATGGATTGTAATGGCTGAAGTTTGAGTGGTCTTTTATGGTTGAAATGTTCTGAATTGGGCAGTTTTGTCATTATTGATTCATTGCTTACTGGAAAAAAGGCCCAAAACTATACATCTAAAACACACTCTAACAAGTGGTGCTGCATTATACAGGGGATATAATTGATACAATCAGGAAGGTGAATCAAAGAACACACGCATGTATGCATGGTCCTAAAAATGGGAACAAGGGGCCCATGATTTGAAAACAGCCCAAAGGTAAACTTAATCCACCACTGGCCAGATGTATTTTCTTTGAATGTAGGTGTCAATGCTGGTTCAATGAATGTCATTTTCAAGGGCACAGATGTTTTAATGCTAAGTCTGTTTTAATTCTTAGACTGTATTGCTTTGTTTAGTAAATGTATATCAGTGTTTGTGCTATAAAATTTGAAATAAATCTTTAAAGGCAATCCAAATATCTGTAATCACTGTAGAAGTAAAGCAGAAAACAGTATGTACACTGAGAAGTTTGAACAGTGTTTATGCAAATGGGGAGAAATAGCCATGTAATAGGTCACTGGAATGGTTGTGGAGCGGGCTACATATCCACTACCCTTCCTAGGGCTCCAGTTGACCATTATCCAGCTCTGTTTCCTCTTAAACTTGACCTGAGAGATGCCTCATTGCTGAATCCAGATCTTAACCTTATTGTGGATGGGTTATGCACTCAGTAAGAAGATGGGTCATTTATGGCAACATTTGCAATGTGCACTGTTTACCAAGTTTACTGACTGGACAATTGAGTGGAAATGTGTCAGCAGAAGTTGCAGAATTAATAGCAGTCACTGAAGGAAGTAAACTAACACAGGAAAAGGCAGTGAACATATTCAATTTGGTTCCCTATTGATTTGTCGACAGCTTAGGTTGTCGAATGCGTATTCATCAACACCTAAGCGTTGAATGCTTAAAATAGCGAACGGCCACATCATTGAATTCTTTCCTCAGGAAAGAATTTGTGTGGCCATTTTTGGGGATTTGCCCTTTCCCCAATGTAGAGTGGTCTCAGAGTTAGTATATTTAGTTAGGGTGGTGTGGGGGGCACAGCCCCCCATATCAGAGGTGTGGCAGGCAAAGCCCCCAACTATGTTTGGGTGTGTTTGTTTATTTTGTTTGTGGACAGCCAAGTGAATTCTTTCCCTAGGAAATAATTGCCATTCGCTGTTTTTAGCTTTTGACGCTTAGGTGTCAATGATTTTGGATTCAACAACCTAAGCTGTCGATGTTATGATATTGATGCTTCAATTCTACATATGCCTTTGGAGTAATACATTACTTTGGGACTTTGTGAGGGGAACGGGGGTACTTGACTTCATCATAGCTGTCTAATAAAATGTTCACATTTTGTCTCTTATTTGTACTTTTGTTATCTACTGAATAAGGATGCATGCATTTCATTTACCAGAGTGAGCAAAGTTGTGGTTATGGTTAAAGCAATACTGAAATTCCCCAATCATTTTATTATTGTGTAAATGTGACCATAGCTGAACATTTCAACACTGACTATAATGGTGACGTTAATGCAATTCGATGAAATTTTCTTGATTATTCTGCCTTCTTTCTGTCTATGGGAATGAAAGCAAGTTTGTTTCCATTTATAAGGAAACTTTTTCTGCAAGACAATTGAGTTTAGTAAGTGAAATAGAGGTGATGAATGATAATCTAAACCAAATTTGGAAATTGTGTTATCTGGATCACCCACAATTGTCATAGGAATGTTTCTTATTCCTTCCTATGAGCTGATAGACCTGAATTTCATCTAATAAATGGACATAAAATTGGTTTTCTGTACAGTACTCAAACAATCAATCTCACCATTATTCTTCAGTCTATTAAATAGAACAACTTACTAAATTTGCCAGAAATCTGATAACTTGCTTAAAAATGCACAACCCCCAGTTTGATTCATTCAAATATGAAATATGCTATTCCACCCATCATGCAGTTTAAATTACTGCATAATTTTGTAAAATTACATCTTCAGTGTCAAAGGATTATCTTTGCAGTGTTTGCTCCTCTTTTCACTGCAAAGTATCCTAATATTATTTAATTGCATTTTTAAAATATTACAATCTTTTAGCCACCTGCAATTTAAATCTTTTCTATAGAGTTTATTTTTCATACTAAACTCATTTGGACTTCTTTGTTAAACTAGGCTGCTAAACATTTCATGTTACATGGTTTCATAGGTGCTGCTTGATTTGAAACAAAAGTCAAACTCTATTAATAATTTCAACATTTTAATATATACCCACTGCATAATAAAAACTAGATCAATAAAATTTATTGTCTCTTCAAATTTTGGACTTTTTGAACAAAAAATCTTATATTTTTATTTATATCTTCTGCTTATATAGCACATATAGCTAGAAGATGCATATTAAATATCAATGAAAAATAGTGACGTATAAGCTTAAATGATCTTACCACAAAACTGATTAAATAGGACCCAACCAAGAAGCAAACAATGTCAAATCTTGGAAAGCAAATAAAGAAATAGCACTGACTTGCTTTTAGTTATTTGTTTTAGTAACTCGGTATAACCACTTCTGATGGCTGATTTTAGCTTGTGTTTTTTTCATATACTATCTCAAAAAATAACATTGGCTTAATTACGTGCCATAAAGTCCTATACCTACCAGCTTATCAAGGATTTCTACAACAGGGGCAAGCCAATTATGATTCATATCACTATCACCAACAATAAGTCATTAGTCCCCATAAACTAAATATTTGTCCATGTCCTATAAAATTGGAATGGCATTTATTATTTAATTGTCAGAAAATAAGTACCTGTCAGAAATAATGAGACCTAACCTAAAATATTTTAACATTTATGCACTATAAAGGTAATCATCTAACTTTTCATTAGTGATGGTAAATTTAATTCCTGTTTTAACATATTACAATCCCACAATTCTTTCTTTCTTTCCTCCCTGAGTGCACAGTATCACATTTGCCCAAGCTGATCCAGTGACATAGAGGGATGAGGCCCTAATTATGGCCCTAGTGACCTGGGCTGTATTAGCAGCTTGAGTGACTGACAGAGTGGCATGGAGGGATGGGTGTGCCTGTCCTGGTTTGGAGGGCACTCACTGATGACACTCCCTAAGGAGTGGTGTTATCCAAATAGGGGAACTGCACTCAGATGTAGTCAAAGAACATGGTGGGGGGAGTGGGCAAGCTATATAAAAGACAAAAATGGATCAAAACACAAATGGTTGAGCCCAAAAATGTCCTTTGGCTCTGCAACCAGCCCCAGCAATACCAGAGTAGTCCAGGTGAGGGAGGATGATGGCTGGTAGACCCAGTGTGGATCTGGTGCACTGGGAGCCAAGAGGGTAGGATGAGGTCCACAGAGACCAAAACAAAATATCATATTTGCCCACTAATATAACCTTCCACACTAATCTCAAATCCATGCTTCAGATAAAGCATAAATATATTTATGTGTCTACTCACCATTGCTACAATAAGTAATTTTTTTGCATGTATACTTTGCATGCCTGAATGTCAACATAAGCCATTCTTTCAGCAAAAATGAAGTTCTGGTATAACATATTCCTAACTGGCAGTTGAATAACAGAGCAAATCTCTACTCATAATTACAGGAGCAGTTCATTACAAAACTTTAAAGCTTAACAGTATAGAGACAGAACAAAAGCTGAAATACTGCTTCTGTTTGACAGCACCACTTCCAGTCTGTGTGGACCAACAGATAAGTGATCTTTAAACTGCTGTTTTAAACACAGTAAACCATCTGCACTGTATTGTTGTGCTGTAAAACTTTATCGGTGAGATAAATCAGCTGAGGATGAAGTTCAATTACTTCATCTACAATGAAGATCATTTAGAATATTGTATATTGTTACAATGCTATCAACTTTTTATCACAAAAGGAAAATCATGTTATTTTCAATGGCTACAGGATTCTTCTGTAAAATTCTAAGAAAAAATGGAATAAGGATAACATTTTTATTAAAGTTGATATCATGAAGTCTAAAAATTTCCATCACATTAATGACTCAGTATTTTGTGCTAATGAAGACTGAAGCAAACACTGTATCATTCTGGATAACCATATAATATACAGTAATTATTTATCTTTACTTTCTTCCCTATTTGGTAATTTGATGTTAACAACAGACCTTTCTGAATAAAATATGATTTAAGCAATTATTTTTTCATGTAATGCAATAGTGATTCCAAATGGAGCCATTATAGATTTATACAAATGGAGCTGATACTACCTTAACAAAAATCGCTGATTTTACTGTCAGACATACATACAGAAGTAAAGCACTTGGGAAGTAAAGTGTTTTTTGTCTTGATCTTCTGGAACATATGACATGTTTAGTTTTATTACCTGTCAAAGCTTGCAATCCATGTACCAAAAAAAAGAGTGCTGCCTTGTAAATCAAAATTGAGATGTACTGAAATCTTTGTGGGTAGAGTATTCTTGTTTGTGTTTTGTATTTAAGTTGGTACTAGGCTATCAGTCCTAGGGCCTATACAAGCCTAGCCATAACAATTCCCTGGCTATTTCTTCCCACATTATTTACTTATATGTTTCAGAAGGTTCTGTTGTCACAGTCTGAGATTATACCTAATTTTCATTGATGAGCTATTTGACCTCTACTAAAAAGGCTGAGACAAATTAACATCTACATCATATATGCACTAAGGTCTTGTTTAATTGAAAGTAAAAATCTTTGGTGTTTAACACAAAAAATGTTTAAGTTGGAACATTTTGTGGCTACAATACCAAGCTTGCATGCAGCTTAAATGGTGTAATGAAATTTCAATGCTGAGCTGTACTAACAGTCCTGAAGATAGAACTGACATTTCATGTTCATTTTGTTGCACTGCATCCTGTTGGTACGGCCTGAAAGTTTCATTATAGAATATCAAAGAGGGACTGAGATATTGCCATTTATATATAGACACTAGATCCATTGGTTCTGAGACTTTAACTACTGCAATCTGACTTTTGTATTATAATGATGGGTTTCAGCTGGGAATGTTGTGTTGAACTTCTGCTCAGTAGGAAGAGTGCTGCAATGGCCTAGAATATGTATTTATTGAGTTAATTATTAGGGTAGAAATTATACATAAAATACATATTCCAAGAAGCATTATATATTTTTTTCATTTGCAAAATCATATAAGCAACTAAAGTGATGGTCTTCAAATTAAAACCACTAATGGTAGAAGAGCAGTCTTGTGCCATTTTTGTAGTATACCACCCAGTTTTACTGCCTGTACATTTCATAATCTCAAAGGTGATTAAGATGGCTTTTCACATACATGCACCAGATACATTGGTTCAGAAGCCTTCACGACCAGAGTCCAGCATTTTGAATTATACATAATTTCTACTGTTGGTATTTTGCTGGATTTCTGATCGGTGTACTGAGGACAAGAATGGCATAGAATACTTCCTCATTGACTTGTCATTACAGCATAAGCAAAAATCCTATATATTTCACCAGATTGTTTTACATGTGTAACATGCTATGGCTAGCATGCTGTAGAATGGGATAACTAAAGTCATATGGTCAAATACAGCACAGGTTTTCACTGAAATCTTAAGAGCAGAATAGCAGTCACATCTGCTGTATGCAGCTAAATATCCTACTGTTACTGCCTGAAAAACTCATAATAAAATTTTGTAGAAGGACTGAGACTTAACCTTTTATAGACAGGTAAAATATTCATTTGATCATAGGTCTTTACTACCACAGTCTAATATTTTACATTATTCTTAGTTTCCATGGTGGATATGGTGCTGAACTGTTGTAGAATAAACCTAGAACATTATTTTTCTGAATTTACATTACATCAGCAGGAAACAATCACTTTTATTTTTCCTGAATACAGATTTTTTTCAGCGTGATTCTGAATCCCTTTCATATGAAGCAAAGTTCATTAAATGAAGATAAAGTTGTATAAGTGTATTTAGAACTGGGATCAACAAGAGAATAAAACTTATATCTGAGGTTTGTGACATATTATTCTGAGATGCCTATTATAATATTTTACATAATGATAGTCATATGCTTTATTGTTGGATACTACCAGTAGCCTTGAATGGCCATGTGGGTGCCATTTTTGCTATTTGTTTCATAAAAATGTACTTTTTGTATTTTAGGCTGGCAAACTCAGTTTATTTATTTATTTATTTACTTATTTATTTGACTTAGTTTACTGGGAAAATCTAACTGACTAAAGCCCTTTTCAGTGGTGGCCCATTAGAGAAAAGTTCCATATTACATGCATTTGAATGAGGCAACAGTGAAAACAGACATCATTCAGGATTATAAAATGTAACAGGTGATCACCATGTTACATATTATATATAGCATTTACAACATGTTAAGTTCCGGCACATCTATGGAATATAATAAATTACACATGCTGAATATGTGAACCAGACTCAGTTTAATATATTTAGCACTTTTCTCCCTAAGATCTGGAACTTCCTCAGCATAAAAAGTACCATCCATGAAAACAATTTAAAACTCCCTCTAGAAATTACAAGATTGAATCAGGCCAATCAAATACCATGAATTATTTAAAACCCATAAAAAACAACTTTCAATACATAATAATTTTCAGTCATAACAGAACATAATATATGCTTAATATACCCAATTTGTTTAAAACATGGTTTAAGACATTATTCATTTGAAACATGCTTTGAAACATTTTAATTCAAATTTTTGCCATTCTCATTGTTAACAGACCTCTGATAGACAATCTACCATTTACACCTTGGCTTCTAAATAAGCCTAATTAAAAAATAAAACTACTAAATAAATAAATAAAAACGGAGGTCACGACTAGGAAAAACTGTTTTATTGAAATAGTAAGCACTTTTGTTCATACACATTCAATGAACTTCTTCAGATATATTTAATCAAATACATCCCCTGGTTATAAACCTTCAGAAATCATATGACCAATCTAACGCCATGGAAATAAGACAGCCCTTGTTCAAAATTAAACATTTAAATCTAAAAGACATAGGCAAAAATAATATCTTCCCAAACTCAAACATGACAAATACACCACCATTTTTCATTATTTGCAGTTTAAACACAATTCCTAAAACATTACTACTAAAAGGGATATAGCTTTAAATTATAAAACCTTTCCTCTTATCTGGACAGGCTCCTCAATTTTAATAAACAGGCTGTCGAGCTTTGGTCATTCAGACCTGGGTGGCAATAAGCTTTCAATGTGATTTGCCACCATAATTCTTGTCTTTCCAGTTTTAAACCCAATGGGCCACCCCTCAGACCCATTTTAACCTGCTTGATTATTCTAAATTTAAAATTGTGGCCCTGATTACCTTGAACATGCCTTGCTAATGCACTAGTCTCCTTTCCCTTCTTTATAGAATAAACATGCTCATACATTTGTTCTCTCAACCTTCGTTCGGTCTTACTGACATAGAAACTGTCACATCTTTGACATTTCGCTAAATACACCATTCCTCTGGTATTACAAGCATACTTATTTAGGGTGACAATTTCCTATTCCAAACCCTATAATCACACCCGATATCAATAAGGCCACAGTAGGAACAGGATTCACATTTGTACATCCCTGGGTTACTGCTAAAACATCTCTGTTCCCTTTCCAAAATGATTTTCAAACTAGCTCTCTTACTGTACATTACTCTAGGAGGGCAATTAATCTTATCTCTAATATTAGTATCCTCCATCAGGGCACACCAATTTTTCACTACAATACTCTTTAGTAAGTTAGAGTCCAGGGTATAGGCAGTAATAAAGCTTACACCGTACATGGTACAGCACTACAATATTTACTGACTAGAACTTTAAAATGCCCTCATTTCTCAATTCAGAATTGCATACGGCATTCTGAATAAATGAAAAAAAATGCCCAGTAATTGGCAAATTTACCAGTAGCTATAACCCACATGGATGACTTAGATCCCAGAACATAAATCAGCTTCAGGCTATATATTCCAATATTCACCATGGAGACTCCCAGTACATGTGTATCAAATTCTGGAACTCAATTCCCCCTGGCCTGAAAATAGAAACAAACCGCAACTTATTCCTAAAAAAGTAAAGTACTTAGCTACTACATGGAAATGCTCCTGCGGTAAACTCTGAATTACTCTCCAACAGAGAATCTCTTAAACTAACCTAAGGATACCTTTTAGCCTATGCTAATACTGTAGGATCTCTGCTACTCTGCATAACACTTGTCCAAAATCTTTTCCTCTAATCAACCCCCTCTTCACTATTAACCATTTTCTCTCCCTAACTCCTACACCTGCCCAGCTCTCCTCTTCTTCATCCCTGTATTCCACTCTTCTCCTTTCTTTCATCATCTACAATAATACAGTCTACTCCTGCCTGTATAGTCATCCATCTAGGATACTCTTAAATAATACAATTGTGTTCATAGGTTCATAGACTGATACTAGGCTATTGGCCTGGAGGCCCTTATAACCCTAGCCAAGAATTTTTCCCATGTTCCCACAAAGTCAGCACCTGTTTCCCCTGCCCATCAGGGCACAGGTGGATTCCCAGGGGTGAATTTTCTGTTTCCCATCCAGCCATCCAGGTTCTTCTTAAAGAGGGCTAGAGAGGTACTCTGCTTAACATGGAGAGGGAGTCTATTCCACAGATGAAGGAGTCTCTGGGACACAAATCTATCCTGCCAACAAGTTCTATTAATATCACGGACCAGGTTTAGGCCTTGCATGTGGGTTTCCCAAGTGGATTTCAACTTATAGATATGCAGCAACTCCATCAAGGCTGGGTCAGAGATGACCTTGTATGCCAGACACAGGTCACCTCTGAGCATTCTGTATGAGACTGAGTAGAGGGACAGGGATTTTAGCCTATCTGTATAGGACAGGTGTTTGAGACCCTGGATTTTCCTGGTCAAGAAGCTCTGTGGTCTCTCCAGCTGCTGCATGTGCTTGGCAAGGTACATGCCAAAGGGGGTAGTGTACTCTATAATGGGTCTGATAAGGGAGAAGTACAGGGATGTTATGACCTCCTTATTCCTGGATGAAATACCCTTATTTATGAGGTGGGCCATATAGAAAGCCTTCTGTACAACGGAGGCAACGTGGTGGTCAAAAGTCAGGTTGCTATCAACCTGGGTGCCCAAGTCCCTCAAAACTGCTTGCGTGCTTAGTATATTGTTATTAATGTGATAATTAGTGGGGACGCCATTTTCCCCAAAGGAGATAATGATGCATTTCTTGGTGGCATTCAGTTTGAGGCCATGCTCCTTGCACCAATCATTAGTTTGGGTAAGGCCCTCTTGGAGGACGTTCACATCACTAGGGAAATTTAAGACAGCACCCAACTTGCAGTCATCTGAAAACTTGGTCAGCCACAGACCACTGTTTTTGGCTTGCACCTCAGAAAAGTATATCCCAGACAGCACAGGTCCCAAGACTGATCCTTGGGGTACACCGCTTGTTACGGGTCTACAAAATTTAAATATAAAACTGAATTCACTCTGCATATGTGTTCTAAGCTGCCCAATGGCCAAAACGTCCTGCTAAGGTTAATATTCATTAAATCTCTCTGTGAATACCACAGTTGCTGACCTGGGTCTATAGCACTATTACCTAGCCCCAACTACAGTGCCAACCCCTAAAACTACACTGTAGAAATACTAGATGCCTACCATATATTTCCCCATATATTATCTTTAAATTGGAAGCAAAATGCAGAGATTTTTACCCAAAATGAATCAAAAATTTGTAAGTTAAAAAAGGAAAATAAAGCATACCCCTGACTTACAATTTAAACAGTACAATTGAGCATTCAAAGCCTACTTTGTGAAACCTAAGCATACTTACCTTTAATAGCAGGTTCCAAGATCCTTGTGTGTATTAAGCCCTGCTCCGTTTGCTGCGCTCGGGCTCACTCCGCACCTGTCCCTGCCCCCAATTCCCAACCACCCCACTGTGTCTAGCTTTATAGCCACAATACCACACCCCCTCTGGCTGAGCCAATCAATAATCCTCTACTCAGCTTAACCCATCCCTCATTCACCCCTCCATTTTCTCCTATCTGAACCAATCAGTACCGTACTGCTTACACTATTCCAGCCCCCACCCTTCCCACCCAGTAGTTAATATCCAACCACAAGATCCTGAGGGCCCTAAACCTATAATACTAATCTAGCCTCCAACCATGTTACCATCCAAAGCAATGTCACAACTCTCTCTGCTATCCCTCATGTTAATTCCATATCTCCTCTCCACTTATTAAAATCAGTCTTACTTAGGATTTCACTACCCAAAATGTCAAACTAGACCAGTTGTATTGAATATGACAGGTTATCCACTAGTTACTACTATAACCAACTCCTTAACCACAGTACACTATCAGCCTATTAGACCCAGATACATCAGCTCAAAATCTAAACACTATCAAAAACTTATAAACAAAATCCTGAAGCTTATAGAAAATATACACTATAACCTCACAGAGATATTCACCAAAACCCTGGCCCTTCCACCCTAGATGGGGCAACCTCATATGGAACTAACCCAGTTAAATTACTATCTATTAATAAGTCCCCCAACTCCCTCCTGGTCTGCCAACTAAATATTCGTAGCATAAATTACAAAGTACATAATTTACATTCCCTCCTACAAGTCCATTCCCCTGATATTCTATGCCTAAATGAAAACTGGCTAAAACCATCAACCTCAGATAATGAAATTTTACCACCTGGGTATAATATATATAATCGCTCTACTAGGAAGGGGGGTAGCTGTACTCCTCAAATCTACACTAAATATTACCTCAAACCCCATTCAACCACCCCAGGTCAATAAAGCAGAAATAATGGCTACCAAGTTCCAAATTAACAAAAAACAAATGCATAACTATAGTCTGCATGTACATTCCCCCAGGGAATAATACCAATACCCTAGAAGACATCATCCACTGGTTAGCTAATAACTATCCACAAGAAACCATTGTAATTGTTCCTCTCAATCTCCTTCCACCCATGTAAACCTGTATGGATTTACACAGGTCATATCAACCCCCACCAGGATAGGTAAACTTAACCAAAAAGATAGTATAGTGGACTGGATACTAATCAATAACCACCCCTAAATGTATACATCAGGGGCCATCCCCAATGACCTCAGTGATCACTTTCTCACCTTTATCTGCAAGCACAAATCTTATAAGTCCCATCAGCCCATGTATAGCACAATAAGAAATAGCAAAAGCTTCAATCCTAGTAAGTTTCAGGACGAACTTAAGACATGCAACTGGTCTGCCCTAAAACTTGCCCCTAGACAAAACTGTCGCCTACTTTAATAATAAATTCCTTACCATCCTCAATTCTCATACTCCCGCTCATTCCACTAAGGTAAAAACAAACACTGCCCATGGCTCTCTAAAGAAATAAAATCAAAAATCATAGTCAGAAACAAGTCATGGGCAAAATGGCATGCTACAAAAGAGCCTCGAGATCAAACCAAATTTAGACAATTAAGAAATGAGACAAAACGATCCATTCTGTTAGATAAAAAAACACTACTTCCATCTCCAACAAGGAAACCAAAATAACCCTCAAAAATTCTGGGCAGGGATAAATAAATTACTGCACCCAGGTCAAACTACTACTCCACCTCCCTCAGCCTCTACTGATAAACTACCAGTGGATTTTGCTAACACCTTTAATAGTTTCTTTACTGAAACTATCCAAGCCCTTGCTAGCCAATTACCCCTTAACTCCTCTAACCCACTGGATAACAGTCCTAGCACCCAGCCCTACTTTAGCTTCCAACCAGTCTCTACATCTTTCATTCGATCACTACTCAAAAAATTAAAACCTATTACCCTAGCTGCTGACCTTCTCCCCGCTGAATATTTGCAAAAAGCTGCTGATACCATAGCATATCCCATTTACATTCTAATTAACCGGTCCATATCAGAAGATTCAGTCCCCTCTATCTGGAAAATATCTCGTGTCATACCCCTCCATAAAGGTGGTAACTCTACTGAATTATCTAATTATAGACCCATAGCCATCTTATCACCTCCGGCAAAAACTATGGAAAATGCATCCATAAACATCTTCTGTACTTTCTAACCCAAAACAACCTACTGGCTAACTCTCAGCATGGCTTCAGGCCACATCATAGTACTACCACAGCCCTCCTCACCTTCTCTAATGCAATAAACTATAACAGGAACAACAACAAGCTATCCTCATCCCTTTTTTTGCCCTATCCAAGGCTTTTGATATGGTTAACTACCATATTCTCATCAACACCCTGGCAACAATGTCTCTAGGCAACCACTCTCTCCAATGGTTTGAATCCTATCTGCACAACAGACAACAATCCGTCTTATGGCAGAACAAACTATCAAACCTCCTACCCAACACCCTAGGTGTCCCCAAGGGGTCTATTTTGGGACCACTTCTATTTTCCATTTTTATTAATGACGTCCTTACTGCCATCCCTAAAGCTAACTGCATTCAATACGCAGACAACTCAACGTTGATCTGCACTGGCACCTCACAAATAGACCTGCTAACAATTACACAGAGTACTTTTAACCTAGTTGAGAATTGGCTTGCCGCTCTCTGTCTGATTCTAAATCCTAACAAAACAAAGCTCCTACTTTTCTCCCCCACCCAAAGATCCCCGGCAATATCTCTCTCCATTAAGTCTAATAATGGTACCATAATCTCCCCAGATGCCCATACAAAACTCCTAGGATTTATTGTAGATAATCTTAAGTTTGATGTGCATGTTAACAAAACTATCAAAACCATTAATTGAAAACTGGGTTCACTATATAGGATAAAGCCATTCCTAACCCCAACTGCTAGGACTGTCATTGCCTGCTCCCATCTACTCTCTACCCTCTTCTATGCTTTCCCCTTTACTTGCCAACCTAAATAAAACTGATCTTAATAAACTCTCAAGCTGCTATAATAACATAGCTTGATTTGCCACTGGTCTCCCCTATAGAACGCATCATTGTATAAATCTAAATTATCTCGGATGCCTAGAGCTACCCAGGCAGAGTCAGTATAATCAACTTATTGTGGCTCACAAAGCACTTAAACAACCAGAAAATACACCTGCACTGAAAAACATCATCTATCCCCACTCCAACCCCAGATCACTCTGCTCATCTAATCGACTGGTAGTGCAAACCATCAAATCCAACAACTCAGCCGGAGACTCCCTGTTCGCCAACTCTGCTGGCAAAACTTGGAACTCACTTCCTGCTAACATCACCCTAGATACCACCCTATCACAATTCAAAAAAGCTCTCAAGGAGTATTTCAGGTCTCAATGGATATGTCCCTGCTCTAAGCCAGACTAAATCAACATTCATACTAGTGTACTAATACTATGTTTGTAAATGGAACTCAATGGTCTTTTTATTTGTTAAGCTAGATTAGAAGTTTGTGAAACTGCATAAATTTAACTGAGTCTGTAAAGTATGTTTTATTTGTACTATGTTATTATGACTCTTGTTCTATCTGTACATTGTGATGATTGCATATGTAACCACCTTTGGAGCTTTTCTCCCCAGGCCTCTGCTGAAAATGGACATGTATCCAGTCGACTATCCTGGTTAACAAATGTAAAATAAAATAAAATAAATAAATAAAACTGCATTATTTGTAATATCATATTTCTTATTTTTCTCTTAATTTCTCTTTAGGTGAATGTATAATGAAACTAATGTGACTCTTACACATTTCCAGATCCCTTTCCAGCCTGCATAACATCCATCTTCATCTCTGTGCTAACACTTATCTATTTAACAGCACCAGTACTCCCCTTATTCTTTCTCCCGGATAACTTTTGTGATGACCGTGCCCTGGCCCAACAATCAAGGAGCCTCAATCCTCACTACTAACACCAGGGAGGTTGTCTCCTAGAAGAGGAAAGGATAACTAATACACACAGTAAAGTACAATTTCCCTTAAGTGCACACAGAGATCACAGTCAATCTGGGGCTGGTTGCTCCCTTGCTCACCAGGTCCCCAATAAGACTCCCCACTGGCACAGCTATAGGGTCCAGGTCTCAGCCTAACTGGGCAAGCTAAAACCTCCAGTACCCTCTCTGTCCAACCAGTGCTTCGTGTCCCTGCCCAAGTAGCTGACACAACACACACACACTTTGAGATAAGTATTTATACAACTTCACAGACACTCCTGGGAAAGGCTGACACAGATTATCCAACTGTGCCCCTTTACCCAGACTATACAGTAGTAATTACTGCCACCACCCAGTTAACAATATCAGCTACTAAAAGGCCCTTAAAAGGGTGTACAATTATTACTGTGCAATATTATTATCCAATGGTAATGTGACTATATAGTCTAAGGCTTATCAGAGTGGCCTATTACAATAAACTCTATATAAATATGCAATGTACTCTAGAACCTATCTCTACACAAACCAGCCACAGGTAGAAGGTTTTAAAAATATTTAATAATAAATAATTAAAACACAAGACAAAACTACTACACCACAGATATATCTAAGAGTTCAGAGATCAGACAGAAACTTAAAATAATATCGTAGGAAAGATCTGATTACACAGAAAAATACTTAATCTTACTTTCTAATCTTTAGCTAATCTTAAGAGAAAACACAGTGCTACAATCCTACCTACATACATAAAGAGCACAAGCAGTGCTGGGTTAGATGTCCAAAGTCAATATGCTCTCTAGTCTCTTGTGAGAAATAGTATTTAAACATTACTAACAAACATATCTCTAAGGCCCTCCCAAAATTACATAATTTTTGACACTTAGTTTTTCCCAGGCAAACAAACTGCATTATTTAGTAATCTAACACCTGCTCAGAAACTTACAACAATAGAAGACATTTCACATGTATATAATAGCAGAAACCAGAGCAATAAAGCACCTTCCACATCTAAATTCTAGTCATAAACTTTAGCCTTAAAACAATGGGCATGAAATCATCCAGCCGCCCTGGGGCTGAATTCTAACATGAAAGGGTACAACAGGCTTCATTGGGCCAGTAGAGTGCAATGTTGTCATATATTTTGCAGTTCCACATTTCACAGTAGTCTTTACACTCAAGAAACATGCCTGTATTTTACATTTATTATCAAGAAAACATGCCTGCATTTTACATTTATTTATACAGTTGATAGAATTATGTATCAAATTCTATTTGACTAGACTGGCAGTCTTCATCTATCTCTCCCCAATCATCACATCCCCCCCCCCCCGGGGAACTCAAGCAAGTTTTTCAAGTGCCCCTTGAGAAACATTGCTTGAGAGTGTCAGGTCTATCTGGGTGTACCTCACCCCATCCCCTGTCTTGAGAGCCCATCTTCACTGGCATTGCTACTCCCACTACGGTGCTGCACTGACATATCATATGCTTGCAATCCCAGACTCCATCTTAGTAACTTGGCATTTTGCTGACTGGCGCTGTTTAACCATGTTAGAGGATTGTGATATGTCATCACAGTGAATTTTCTTCCATACAGATAAGGCTGAAGTTTTTGTAGTGCCCACACTATGGCTAGACATTCCTTTTCTACCGCTGCATAGCATTCCTCCCTGGGTTGGAGCCTACAACTGGGATAAACCAATGGGTACTCTTCTCCCTCTGAAGAAATCTGGCTAAGTACAGCCCTCACCCCATAGTTTGAAGCATCCACCTGCACAACAAAGTCTTTACTGTAGTCTGGACTGGCTAACACAGGGGGTCCTCTCAAAGCTTCCTTAAGCTTCTGAAATGCCTGCTCACATGCTGGGGTCCACACTACCTTATCTGGCCTGTTCTTCCTTGTCATGTCTGTGAGGGGAGCAGCTATGGTACTATAATTGGGAATGAACTTTCTGTAGTACCCTGCTGTCCCCAAGAATGCCCTCACCTGCGTTTTGGTAACAGGTGCAGGCCATGCCTGAATAGCTTTCACTTTGGCAGGTTCTGGCCTTATCTTACCACTCCCCACTCTATGTCCTAGGTAGCAGACCTCTGCCATACCCACCTGACATTTGCTCGGCTTAATGGTCAACCCTGCCCTCTGTAGTCTGCCCAGCACCTCCCTGACATGTTGAAGGTGCTCTTGCCAGGAATGGCTGTAGATAGCAATAGCATCCATGTAAGCAAGGGCAAGCCCTCCTGCTCCTGCTAAGACATGATCTACCAGCCTCTGGAAAGTCGCTGGGGCATTCTTCATCCCAAAGTGCATCTTTGTGAACTCATACAAGCCAAAAGGAGTCACAAAGGCTGACTTCTCCCTAGCACTGGGAGTCAAGGGCACCTGCCAGTAACCCTTGGTAAGATCAATAGTTGTAAGATACTTAGCCCCACCCAGCTGCTCTAGGGCCTCATCTGTCCTAGGTATGAGGTAAGCGTCTGCCTCTGTGTGACTATTTAATTTCTTGTAATCCACAGAGAACCTAGTGCTGCCATCCTTCATTGGCACCAGTACCACTGGGGAGGCCCAGGGGCTGTTGGACTCTTGAATCACCCCTAGTTCCAACATCTCCTGTACCTCTTCCTTCAGAGTCTGTTTGACTCTCTCAGACACCCTATAAAAGGCCTGCCTAATAGGCCTTTGGGGTCTTGTATCCATCAGGTGCTGCACCAGGTGGGTGCTCCCTGGTTTCCCGGTGAACATGCCCCCAAACTCCTGCAACACTGCTTGGATTTCTTGAACCTGGGTAGGAGATAGCTGCTGGGACATTGCTACCCCTTCCACTGAGGTGTCAGCCCGAGCCTCACTGAGGAGATTAGTCCCCAGATCTCCCTCAGACTCTTCCTGCAATCCACTACAAATATTCAGCACAAGGACCTCCCTATCATGGTAAGGTTTCATCATGTTAACATGGTACAATTTGTGCCCCTGCCATCTGCCTAGCACTTCCACCATGTAATTAACATCACTTACCTTTCTTACCACCTTGTAGGGTCCCCTCCCAAGCTGCTTGTTGTGTCTGACAGGAATGAGAACCATTACCTGTTGCCTCACAGCATATTCCCTAGCTCGAGCATTCCTGTCATACCACACCTTTTTCTGTTGTTGGGCTTCTCCCAGGTTCTCCTGGGCCAGGCCCATGAGTTCCCTGAGCCTTGTCCTGAGGTTCAGGACATATGCCACAACAGACTCCTTGTGAGACTCACACTCTCCTTCCCACTCATTTCAAATTAAATCTAGAGGTCCCTTCACCCTATGCCCATACAGCAACTCAAAGGGTGAAAAGCCTGTGGATTCCTGGGGAACCTCTCTGTAAGCAAACAACAGATGGGGCAAATATTTTTCCCACTCCCGCTTAAACTGATCTGCAAATGCCCATAGCATGGACTTGATTGTAGAGTTTAACCTCTCAACAAGACCATTAGTCTGGGGATGGTAGGGGGTGGTCTTCATGTGCTTCACCCCACAGGACTTCCACAGACAAGCCAGCAGGTCTGACATAAAATTGGTACCTCTGTCAGACAGTATTTCCTTTGGGAAGCCTACCCTGCTGAAAATCTCTAGCAAACCATTTTCCACCTTCTCTGCCTCAATGGAGGACAAAGACACTGCCTCAGGGTATCGTGTAGCATAATCTACAATCACTAGGATATACTTTTTCACTGTGGAACTTGGGGTACTCCGAGGACCCACAATGTCCATAGCTACCCTCTGAAATGGCTTTTCAATCACAGGCAAAGGCATCAAAGGAGCTCTCATCTTGTCTCCTGCCTTGCCTACCTTTTGGCACTGCTCACAGTTCCTGCAGTACCCTGTTACATCTCTGGAAATTCCAGGCCAATAGAAGTTTTGCATAATATGCCTCTTTGTACGTTTCTATGCTCACATGACCTGCAAAGGGAATATCATGGGCTATGGCTAGAAGCACCAGATGGTAAGCTCTAGGCACTACCAACTGCTGTACTCTCTCACCTTCTAGCCCTCCCTCAGGGCTCCACTCTCTGTATAGTAACCCTTTGTCCCAGTATACAGACTTCCCCTTCCCTTGAGAATCAGGTGCCTCCCTAGCTATCTGCCTCAGGCCTTGCAATGTAGGGTCTGAGAGCTGAGCCTGTCTCAAGTCTCTCCTTGTAACCCCTCCCAGCTCCTCTTCCACAGGAAGTCTGGCATCCTCTGACAGTGGTGCCTCACTGTCAGCCTGGGAACTACTACTCATCTCTACCTTTGCAGTTACCCTGTCCAAGGGAACGTCAGTACCCACAAGCAGCTGTGGCTCACATTCAGTCTCACTGCTGCAGCGTGGCTCACTCCCTGAAGTAACCACCTCAGCAGTCCTGGCTGCAAGTATGCAGTCTGTCTGGGTCTCCCCCAGGCTACCAGACCCACATGCTTGTCTCCTAGCCTCACTGCATGTAACTGCATGAGTACATAGTACTGCCTCATCCAAATCCTTCCCTCTCAGCACATCTGCGGGATGGACGCTCCATACCCTGGTTGTCTCAAGACAACCCACTACTGGCATTTTGTCTTTCCCACTTACTGGCTCCCTCACCTTTGGTTCCCCACCTTGCCTCGGTGGACATCTGTATGCCACATGGCCCCACTGTTTGCATTCAAAACATTTAACCCTATCTCCTGGGCATGTACCTGGACTAGTGGCTTTCCCTGCTACTGGCGGATTCTGTTGGGGCAGTCTGTGCTGCCCACCATGGGTTCTTTTAGCCCCATGAGCAGTACTGGGGGTCCCTTTCCTGTGCAGGGCTGCCCTGCTTGCTAGGTATAGGTCTCCCTTCTTCTCCAACTCCTCTGAAGTAGCACACAATCAGCTAACCAGATCCTCATGTCCTCAGGCTAATCTAACTTTCTAATCTTTAGCTAATCTTAGCTACTAAATAGACGATTTTAATCAACTTTTAAAGCCCTAATCCATGATAAAAAACTTAAACCTCATAGTATTTCAATTTTAAAATGCAATTAATAGAGCACGTTTCATTCAAACCAGGATACATTGTTGCATTAACAGTTGCCACGACAGTTCATGGTTCTCAATATATTCATCCATGAACCCACCTCATGGGTCTGAAATTATTTGTTCCAAAAAAAAAAATACAGATTTATATCCTGTATTTAATTGGATATATTTATATAAGGCATTAGTATTTTTCTTATTCCTAATATTGTAATTATGCTCTTAGATAAATTCTTTCAGCTTTCTACCCATCTTTCCAATATAAAATACTTAACATGATTTGCATGAAGCTAAATATACACCCAGTTTGAATCATAAGAATAACGGCCACTAGAATGGATCATTTCTCCTTTTACACAAACACTATTTTTTCTTAATATGTAAAACAGAGGTAATCCAGAAGGCCAGAGTTAAGTCTGGTTTCCCACCTGTGACCCAGAGGGTGACAGGACTAACAAGGAACAGTATAAAGGATTAGTCTAGATTAAATAACTTCAGCTAGCAGATCTAGGAGACACTCTCTCTCTCTGTCTTTGATACCATCCCTGTGGGAGGAGTAAAGACACCTTGTTGAAGTTTTCCAGTAGTTTATTCAGTTAAAGAGGTAGATGGATGAGTGTTCTTGTTCTAATGAATAGAACAAGAACACTCAAGGGTGGATTACAGTAGAAATCTCTTTTATCTTTATTAATACGCTTTTTTGGTCTGATTTCTAAGTTCTTTGTATTTAAGCAAGTCTGCAGGGAGGTTTGTTTTGGTCCATGTTTTATGTACTCTGTCTCTGTTTTTTATTAGGATGTAGGTGGAATGTGATAGCCATGGAGATGTATAAGATTTAATATGGACTGTGCGAAGTGGGCCAAGTGAGTTAAGAATACTGAGAAAGGTGGAGTTGAAAGACAGGACAGCATCATCAAGGGGGAGTTGGGTTAGGAAATTCCAGTTAACTTTAGAGAGAAGAGATTTAAAGGTGTCTGGGTGGAAGTTAGTAAGCTTGCGGCATGTGATAAATCTATGCTGTTTAGTAAAGCGAGGGATATATCTGAGTACTTTTATTGGGGAGTGATCACTTAGTGTGTTGGGAAGGGTTTCAGGATTGTGATATTTAGAGGGATGAGACTAGAATCCAGTCCATAAGGGTGCTGTGTGCATGAGAGTTGCTGGTATGGGTGGCATCAGTGATAAGTTGAGTAAAGCCATGCAAGGAAGAATTTGGGGTACAGAAAGTTAACCAATTAATATTGACATCATCAAGGATAATGTTTTCATTAGGAATATGTTGAGAGAAGGACGAGAGAATATTTTCCAGCAAGGGTAAGTTATCCCCTGGGGGAATGTAGATTGCTACTATTGTTATGGTGGTATGGGTGTTAAACACAAGGTTGGCTGTTAGTATTTCAGCAGGGGAAAAGGACGGGATAGTTTTATTAGGAGTTGTCAGAGTAAGGTGGTTAGAGTAAACAATGGCAACTCCACCACCCTTTTTCTTTTGGAGGTCAAGGCGCAGTGTACTATAGCCAGGAGGGAGAAAATCTTTGTCATGGTGTTGGGGTTTAAGCCAAGTTTCTGTTAAGGTGATGTCATCAGGAGTGTGGCTTGAGATCCAAGCATGAAGTTCACTAACCTTGTTTAACATAGGTCTCAACCTCTTAAAAGGCCAATGTGGAACACAAACCCTAACAATGTGACAAATGGTCAAAATGTGGAACACCCTATTTTTGCACTGTGTGAAACATGCTATCACCATGGAGCATGGTAGAATATTGGTAAAATTCAATAAGACACACTTCTCAGATCCAAAACCTTTATTTTATAATCTGCAATACCATAACCACACCATAAGTAAATGAAACAGCACTTTGCAAAAAAAAAAAATCGCATTTACTACATTTTCTAAACAGACATTACAAGTCACACAGATGATTATAGTTAGACCAAGTTAAACAGCATCCTGTCATACATGAGATGTAGACTCATTGTATGCTGCTGTGTCTTTCTTGGCAGCCTCTAAAACATGCTTCGGCAGCTTAACATCACAGCAGTCCCGTTCTTCATTAATTTTAACTGCTGACAAAGAGTTCAATGTTTTTACACTCAGTTCTAACTTTCCTCACCATGCTAAATGTTCTTTCAGCTTGTGCAGTTGTGTGGCATGCAAAGTAGACTCATCATCACCTGCTTAAAGAGTGTCAGTTTCCCTTCGGTGCAAAGGTCCCTCAGAAGGTGTGCCCAGTACTTTGACACACATTATTGGGGCCCATCTACTGGGTCTGTCAGATTCCCCGAGTCTTTGATCTGATATTTGGTAAACTCATCGATTAATTGTTCAGCCTCAACATCATTTTCACACACATCCAGATGGAAGCCAACATCCCTGACAAGTCTTGAAGAAATGTCCAATTTTTTGGCCAGATTAATAATTAATGTAGCATCTTTCAGTAAGTGATCCTGCATGGGAAACTTTTTCAGCATTTTCAGCAGCACTGCAGCATAAAAAGCTATCATTTTTTTATAAAAGTTAAATTCAATGAGTGTGCCGGCAATATCCTCCTCATGGCTGTTCTTGTACTGCTTAACTTCTTTCTTCTTCCCGGTCTTCCTTCCGAGTTGTTGGGGACCTAAAAACTAAACTTCCTGATTCCTGGAAGCATTTTTCAAGCCATTATTTTGGCATGAAAAGGCTTCCAGAAACGTGATTGGCTTGTATTGAGGAGCTCTCATTGGCTCCCATCCTCGTGAGACTCTTTACTTGACTGGCTCATAGACCACATTCGCGACTGGCTGTAAATGCTGTCTGAAAGCCAATCAAAAACTGCGGAGCACAGCCAACACTGTGTAATGCAGAAGGGCAGCAGAACTATGCAGTGGTTTGTATACTGCAATGTCGATTGGCAGTAATTGCGGTACACAAACCAGTCAAAATCCCTGGAGCCACAGCTGTTCAATGCGGAACAGTGGAACAGTGGCTTCGCTCTACATTAAATGTAGAGCATTCCACATAATCTGGAGCACTTGGATGCTCAGATTTGTTTGTTTGGAGAGACAGAGGGGTATAGGTTAGTGGGAGTATAATTAGCAGTGGAGTTGCGTTGAGTGGGACCTGGATTGAGATGAATATCTCCTGCAAGTAGAAGAACATTAGGGTAGTAGTGGCAGTTATATCTGTAAAAGTTAAAGATAAAATATTTTGTCTATTTTTAGGGAATGTGGTGTAGGTGGGGGGACTTTTGATTTTAGGAAGAGGAGTGTGAGTAGAAAAGATAGAAGTGAGAATAGCAAATGAATGTTAAAGAGATGAGGTATCCCTAGTATGAGGTATTGTAGGAACTTTGACAATAGGAGATAAATGAGAGAGTGTGAAGAAGGAGTAATGGCGGTAGTACAAGAAAAAGAGTAGTAAAGAAAGGCATGATCGGTAAGAGTATTGAGTGCTAGAGTACTGAAACTGCTGATTGGGGAGTTAGTAGTAGGGTTATTTTGCTTGGTAGGTATGTGTAAGTGTGTTGCTTAGGTGATGTTTGAGTAGGGGAATAGGAGTAACATGGGTAGTGGAAGGAGAAGTAATAGTTTGCTAGAATAGTGTGGGAGAGGGGAGGGTTTAGTTCTGGTTTGTGTGGAGAACAGGAAGGGGAGGTAAGGTGCAGAGTGAATGTTTACAATGGTTAGGCAGGCTACACCCAAGATGCAAGAATAGATGTGAGAAAGGTCAAAAAACAATCTGTAGCTGTTTGTCTATTAACAAATGTAAGATATATGTAGAATATATGCAGGGCCTTACAGAACAAAAGTAATATCTTTATTGACTACAATGTGCTGTTTAGCCAATTCAGAAATCTTGTGCTGTGTATTTGTAACTATGTTAACTTTAATGGATTAAATGTTGTGCAGAATCTGGGAACATTCCCTTGTGGAAAGTGTGCCATATGCAAACATGTTGTAAATGAAGTGAATAAAATAAATGGTAAAACTTTTGTTACAAAAGCTAAATATACATGTATAAGCAAAGGTGTTGTTTATGTTATATTTTGTGATTGTAATAAATATTATATTGGAGAAACAAAAAGAATGTTAGCAGATAGGATAAAAGAACATATTAGAGATGTTAAAAATAATAAAACTACTAGTCCTATTGCTGAACATTTTAATTCTGTACATCATGGAAATATTGAGAATATAAAAGTGTCTGTTTTGGAACATGTTCCATTATATTATAATGATGTTGATAGGCAAAAAATATGTTAAGACAAAAGGAATGCATTCTGATTATGAAATTTGGGACTTTACATCCATATGGAATGAACAGAGAATGTAACTGGCAATGTCTTGTTTAAAACTATGACTTTAAATATATCTAATATATGTGACTTGATAGTTTAATTATATAATTGATTAATTACTTGTTTTTTTGTATATATTGCAAGTGTTTTATGAGTTTTACTGTTTTACTCTGTAAAGGCTGTTGGCCGACCCGGTAGAGAAAGAACTGTTCAACGAAATAAATTTTATTGGAAGGTAGAGCTGGGACTCACTGATAGTCTTTGTTGTTTCTATATATATATATACATCTTGTCTGCTGTTGTTTGAATATGACAAGTGAGTCCATGTGCTCCTTTCCTAGAATATTTAGAGAGACTGGTATGGAGATGTTTAATCGAATGGAGAAAACAGCAACCGTCCAGTAATTTGCCTAATGACATTGGTACATCAATTATAAAGAATGCAGCACCAGAAGCCACAGGAGATTCAGGCTTTGGTATTATAAAGAAATGGGAAAATTCCAGGAAGAGAACAACTACAAATCCTTTTGCTATGGTAGGCAAAAAGAATATTATTTCTGACAATCCAGATGTACAGGACTTGTGTTCTAAACTTGAAAGATTGATTTTAAAGAAACATCTACTTTCTACAATATTGGTAGTCTTGAAAGATATATTGAACTGGATATAACACCTAGGGGGTTAAGGTCTATTAAGAATCCATCAACACCATTTGACCTTACTAATGAAGTAGAAGTTAAATTTCATGAACGATGGATAGCAGCTGCACATCGGTGTAGTTTAGAATGGGTGTCAATTTTAATTGAAAGAGACAATATGAAAAAAGACAAACTTGTAGTGGAAACTAAACAAGTTTGTGAACAGCTGGTGAACATCACATCGAATTCTACATTGGAGAATTTTCTTTCAGGTATTAATACCAAATTAAGCAGCTATGAAAAAGATCTAGTAGAAAGAAAAAAATCTAAATTAACCAGAGACATTCGAGATTATGAACACAAGAGGGCGTTCGTGTTTCCAAGCTTTCAAAGAAACAGGAGAAAGAGTGTCTCTTTTCAAAAAGGAAATCCGGTTTCAGAAAAATATGCTAGTAAGAACTTCCTGTCTGGCGAGAGTGGAGCGTCTTCGTGGGAAGAAGATGACAGAGAAATCTTTCCTAGATTACCAGTTGCAGCAAACCCAGAAGCACTCCACAAAACCTATTCAGAATCAAATGGATATCATACCAATACTAAGAAAAGGGGTTGGAATAATACAGAACGCCAGAGAGACTCGGGCGATGGACAACATAAGAAAGGTAGATGGACATAACTTGCATAGTAATTATGTTGTTAACTTGTCGAGTTACAAACTAGATAAGATAGAACTTTCTGTTTTAGAGAAGGGTTTAAAATTTGTACCCACATGTTTACCCAAAAAGTATGAGGTTAAAACTGAGTTGTTTCAATTATGCCGAAAAATGCATTTAAAGGAACATTTCTTTAGATTAAATAAAACGACTGAGTCAGATGTTAACTGTGATGCTTTATTTTCACTAGATAGTGAAATGGAAAGTGAAGAAAGCTTTTATTCATGTGCATCGGGTAGTGAAGAGGAAAATAATGCTTATGACTTATTAAATACACATATGCTTAAAGATAACAACTATTTTTTACCTCCATGTAGAAATTCTAATATAGTACGATTTGAATCACTACTGAATACAATGCTGGAAAAGGAAATAGAGGATTTTATGCATAAAAAGCATACTTATAATTTAACAAAATTGGAATGGGAAAAATTGCAACAACTGAGTAAAAACTGTAATATAGTTTTTAAACAAGCAGATAAAGGGGGAAAACTTGTTATATTAGATTCTCATGATTATTATGGTATGTGCATGCAACATTTAGATAACAACAATATATATTGCAAAACTAACATTAGTCAGTTACGCAAGGCAGAAAAGGATTTTGAAATATTATTACAGAAAGGTGTGAGATTACACTATCTGAGTCAAATGGATATAAATAGAAAAATAAATGTGAAGAACAGAAAAATTGCAAAATTCTTTTGCCTACCCAAAATTCATAAAGATCTGAACCACCACCTGGTCGGCCTATTGTGTCAGCTTTTGGATACTTTACTTATAATCTTTGCATCATGTTACATGAAATACTGATAAAAAAAGTTCTGTTATTACCTTCCTATATACAGGACTCATATGATTTTCTAGGGAAAATAAAGGATATACACTGGGGTGAAAACATGTACTTTATTACGGTGGATGTAGAGAGTCTCTACACCAACATTTCACATACTTTGGGCTTGGAAGCCATAAAATTCTTTTTGAATGATAGCCCTAAAACATATTATATTTTGGAATTGGTGGAATTCTGCTTAAAAATAATTTTTTGAATTTAATGGCACTGTTTATAGACAAGTTACAGGTACTGCTATGGGGCAGCGTTTGCCAGCCTATGCTAACCTGTTTATGGGGCTATTTGAAAATGAACATCTTTATAGGTTGCCTTTCTTTCAAAATAATGTTCTAAGATATTACAGATTTATTGATGACTTAATTTTCATCTGTCATGGTGACCAGGATACATCAGATAATTTCATTGATGAATTAAATAACAACAGATTTGGCATAAAATTTAGTGATGTACAGCAGGGAAATCAGGTTAATTTTTTGGATATCTCGCTTAAGGGCAATAATGGCTTTCCCATACATACCAGCATTCATAGAAAATTTGATGAAATAAGCTGGAAAATGTGGGAGATAGTTGCCATCCCCATACATTGTCAGCTATCCCTATGGGGAATTTTTGAGAATAAAAGACTTAACTCTGATATTGATATGGCTTATAGGAGGCCTACAAAGTGGCCGAGATATTTAAAATTAGAGGGTATAACCCAGATAATGTAGAAAATAGTTTATATAGAGCCTTTAAACAGAGTAAAGGCACTATTAGACAAAATAACTATGAAGGTAGTAATAAATATGTGACTGACCAGGAGAGAATGTTTTTTGTTACAAAGTACACTAACTTCTCTATAATTGGTAATAAAATGATTATGGAATATTGGAACTTTATTAAAAAAGATGTAGCATCATTAAAAAATATAAAACTAATGACATCATATAGAAAGGGGAAAAGTATACAGGACTTTTTGATACGCAGTATTTATAAAAAGCCCTGTATTAATGGATTAAATGTTGTGCAGAATCTGGGAACATTCCCTTGTGGAAAGTGTGCCATATGCAAACATGTTGTAAATGAAGTGAATAAAATAAATGGTAAAACTTTTGTTACAAAAGCTAAATATACATGTATAAGCAAAGGTGTTGTTTATGTTATATTTTGTGATTGTAATAAATATTATATTGGAGAAACAAAAAGAATGTTAACAGATAGGATAAAAGAACATATTAGAGATGTTAAAAATAATAAAACTACTAGTCCTATTGCTGAACATTTTAATTCTGTACATCATGGAAATATTGAGAATATAAAAGTGTCTGTTTTGGAACATGTTCCATTATATTATAATGATGTTGATAGGCAAAAAAATATGTTAAGACAAAAGGAATGCATTCTGATTATGAAATTTGGGACTTTACATCCATATGGAATGAACAGAGAATGTAACTGGCAATGTCTTGTTTAAAACTATGACTTTAAATATATCTAATATATGTGACTTGATAGTTTAATTATATAATTGATTAATTACTTGTTTTTTTGTATATATTGCAAGTGTTTTATGAGTTTTACTGTTTTACTCTGTAAAGGCTGTTGGCGAGCTAGAGAAAGAACTGTTCAACGAAATAAATTTTTATTGGAAGGTAGAGCTGGGACTCACTGATAGTCTTTGTTGTTTCTATATATATATACATCTTGTCTGCTGTTGTTTGAATATGTTAACTTTAATGTTTTTGGCTTAGCTGGGAGTCAGGAACAATTACTAAAAGGGTATGTGGCTCTATATTAAGAGGTTTTGTAATTAAAGGTTACAAGAAATGCTAGCTTGTGAATGGGGGGGGGTAGCTGCCTTCCCTGGCCTACAGTTAGCAAAATACACTATGCACTTAATACAGTGATAAGCCCAAAATATTGTGGAATTCAGGTGCACCTACAATGCTTTTTTAGTCCTTTTTTTCAGGATGGTTGTTTCCTTTTATTGTTTAGTGGCCAGATTCATGAAGTTGCTAGAGCAGGTAAAAACTGCCGTGGACCAGTAGAAGGGGAACGGATGAGGAATCTGTTCACAGGGGCTGTGGAAATCTAAAAATAAGAATGGAGAGTAAGAAACAGCTGCAGTTAGTAGGGTCACTGAAGAAGATAGAGAGAAGTACAGGAGAGACAAAATACCATAGCTGAGAAATGCAGACATGAAATATGAAACAAATACATTACTATCAGTGTAGAGTACAATTCTAACACTTGGTAGAAGTGTAAAGCATACCAATGAATAAATGCAGCACAAATAGACCAGAGCAATACTAATATGTGATAAACTGCCCACATATGCTATATTAACATTAGTATGTGCACATGGTATATAGAATATAGCATGCAGGTCTAAGAAAACAGTACATGAGTCACCAGCCACATATTAACTAAACAAAAGGAGAAGGGAAAAACTTCCAGTAGTTCACTAGACAGTGTACTATGTGTTAATACAGTTTTAAATGCCTTGCAAGCCTAGAAATCATAGCCCTCCAAACAAAGGCTTAAAAACACATTGCTTGAATCATAAATAGCAAACTATTTTCAATGAAACAGACTTAAGGTGATTTTTCATAAGATCACAGCAATAAATAAGCAAAATACAGATAGTTTCCTGCAAGACTCCACCAAAGTCACATTTATGTTACAGAAACAGATACATGTTAGAACAACAGAGACATAGTATAGCACAGACAGATTGCTTAGGGCCGTACCGCTAGATGTTATGTGGGAATACTAGGCAAAAAAAAACTATCAAGCTGTAAAAACAAAACATCATAGTACAAAATATTAAACAATTGTCTCAAATTGCACTTTCTGTTATAGGAGAAACAACAGAGACAGAATACTAGAAATAGTTGAAATATTATAACTTTGCAACTGTTGTTTCAGAAAGAATAAGCACGTACTTCAAGGTATACTGAAGGCCGGAGGGGTATGGACAGCTACTTTGGGAATCCAAGATGGCATCACAGGTTTAAATCACCTTTGCTGAGACCATATTGGAGGAGAGGGGGGAGGTTTAAATCACCTTTGCTGATACCATATTGGATGGGAGAGAGGAGAGGTTGTAAATTGTAATGACTAATTAGAGCAGAGGCTGGCCTCGGATGGGAGTGAATCAGACAAAAAACAATCACTCAGTCCGCAGACTGGTTGTAGGAATGTCTGTTTGGAGAAAATGTACCTTGTCTTTCTGTGTTTGTTTTCTTTTGAATATATCCAGGACCTTACAGAACAAAAGTAATATCTTTATTGGGTCTATATCAGAACAATGAAAAATAGAAATAGCGAATGACCTAAAGGTCGACAATGCCTGACCTTAAATTCATGATTGTGGGGATGCTATGCCCCCCACACCCATCATTAAATATATATACCAACTCCGAGATCGCACTACAGTGAGGAAAGGGCAAATATTTCAATCTTCACTGTAGTGATCTCACAAAAAGCATATCGAGGTCCAGCATTTTCAGCCTTTAGGTCATTCACTATTTTTACTTTTCGGTGTTATAATAACCCTCTTTATTGTCTACAATGTGCTGTTTAACCAATTCAGAAACCTTGTGCTTTGTAGTTGTACTTATGTTCACTTTAGTGTGTTTGGCTTAGCTGGGAGTCAGGAACAACTACTAGTAGGGTATTTGACTGTATATTAAGGAGTTTTGTAATTAAAGATTACAAGAAATGCTAGCTTGTGAATTGGGGGGGGGGGCAGCTGCCGTCCCTGGCCTACAGTTAACAAAATACACTATACACTTAATACAGTGATAAGCCCAAAATACTGTGGAATTCAGGTGCACCTACAATGTTTTTTTGTCCTTTTTCTTTCAGGGTGATTGTTTCCTTTTATTGTTTGGAGGCCAGGTTCATGAAGTTGCTAGAGCAGGTAAAAACTGCCATGGACTAGTAGAAGGGGAATGGCTGAGGAACCTATTCGCAGGGGCTGTGTAAATTTCAAGGTATCCTGAAGGCTGGAGGGGTACAGATAGCTGCTTTATTTGCTAGTAGCATATCGCTGGAGTTGACTACTTGCAGATTAGGAAGAGTATTCCCACTCACTTATGCCCATGTAATGTTTGTCTTACTATGGTTTATCGGATCTCAATAAAGTCTTCCCCAAAGTTTTTCAGTTTTACCAATTTACACTTGCTGTGGGACATACCTCTCAACTGTCCAGATTTTCACAGAATGTCCAGATTTTTGCTTCATATCTTTGGTCTGTTCCTCATAAAATGTGTGGTTTTCTGGCAAATCACTGGGATGATCTGAGGGTTGAAGTCACCAAATAATGACATACATTTCAGTTTCAGACTTCAAATCCTTCAGAAAATGTATGTTAACACAATCTTGTTACTCTAGCAACTTTCGAAGTTCATAACAGCAATATTTAAAATCGGTCCCTATTTTTGAACCTTTGTCCCCCATTTTGTCAAATTTCTTGCACTAAGAGGTTGAGAGGTATACTGTGAGGGTGTTTGTCTTTCTTGTACTCCTTTTCTAATTTTCTTAGCAGTACAGCTGCAGACCACTACGTATATAAAACACAAGGTGATTATTGGTACAAAAAATGGTAATAACAGAGATAATATTTCTGGCAGAAATCCCTAACCTCAAGCCTACACCAGGTATAAAGAAGTTCATGATTGCAAATGATTCACAAATATTCAGAGATCTCACTCACACAAGGCTGCTCCAGTATAAAACTAAGGGTCTGCAAAGTACCCTAAAGAATACACAACAGGTGGAGGCCTATGAGTAAATCATACTACATACTAAAAAAAGGATTGGTAAAACATACCACAAAAATGATATCAGACCTTTCTCCTGGTTCTTTATTGTATGAAAATTTCAAAATCTTACATATGCCGGCACTTTGGCCATCCCAATGCTGACAATGTCCATTGTTAGTGGTCATGCAAAGATGTGTTTGGCTGGTGGAAGGAAACACATCAAATATAGACTAGGTCCTACAGCTGAATGTTGACTTTGTCCCTGATAGCTTTGTACTTGTATTTATTATAGGCCTTAATCTATGAGCATAAGTTTCCAAATTAAATATCTTTTACCATCTATGACAAATGAAGAGACTAAGTTTATCAGACTGACGACTGATCATTTTCTTCATTCCCAATGCAGAATTGGAATAATATGTTTTGATATTTCATTTTATACAGGGGTTCAACATGTCTAAAATTATGAGAAATCATGGTTATTTGTTTCTTATTTGGGAATATAAACTGGTTTAAACATTTTGATTCCCCTTTTAACTCGTTCTGTATCAGTATGTATTCCTAGTGCATCATTTACTTTTTCTATTCATATTATCCTAGTCCTGTCTTTACTTATGTAGTTGCCATAGCCACATCCATCCATCCATCAGCAACCCCTTTTTCCCATTTTTGCACATGGGGTTGGGGTGTCACTTCAACAGTGACAATCATCTACAGCCAAGGTTTACACTACCAAGTGGCTAGTCCTGCACCAGTAGTTCTTTCACACCACACATTCACATGCACACTCACATTTATGGCCACTTTAAAGTGTCTAATCAACCTGTTCCATGTCTTTAGAATGAGGGAAGAAATAGAGCACCCAGAAGAAACCCATGCAAACACAGAGAGGACATGCAGACTAAGCAGAGAAGGCACTCCAGTCAAGAACTGAACCAGGAAATCTGTTGCTGTGAGGCAAAAACACTATCTGCTGTGCCACTGTGCTGCCCTCATATTTTTTACATATTCTCATATATATATATATATATATATATATATATATATATATATATATATATATATATATTTGCTATTGAAGAAATAAGCTGAACTCATTGAGAAAGAAAAAGGAAAAATGCCACTGTGATTACACATCTTTAATTTAGGGCATTATAGATGATCAATGATTTTAAATTACCATGAATTTCAATATCAGAATCAAACTGTTGAATGTTTGATAAGAAATGACAACACACAAAACACTTGTGAGTGTATTCTTAAAGAAAAAACTGCATGGACAGATATGACACATGAACAGAGAGTGATTTCTTAAAGATATAAAAATATAAATATGTTTGATGTTTCTTTAAGAATTAATTTGTGGCAGCCCGCAGCGGGCCCATCCCCAAGCCACCAGGCCCTAGGCAACTACCTAGATCGATTGTGACTCATTCTACAAATAACAGTCACTTTACTTAAAATAAATCTACTTCTCTGCATCTGATAACCTCTAACACCACACATAATTTTTCTCTGTCACTAATGAAGCCTCTAACTCATCAAACTCATTCCTGAGGATACAGAACCAACTCCATTGCTTGAGGTTAGAGCTGTTACAAAAAAGGGTTGTTTACATAATGTGGGAATTTGTGATCCAGGGACATATCAGCCATGATGAGGAAATACTTCATTACTGACTATTTCACATCTCTGTGTCTGCGCATGCAGATCAGCCCTTTCACGCAGTGGTTAACACTGGTGGCCCATGCATTGTGCTGGCACAGGCAACCTCCTTCTTTCACTCTACCACACATTTTCACACAGTAAAAGTAACCACACACACACACACACACACACACACACACACACACGCGCGCACACAGCACACTCACCACATACCCCATAATTGTCCTTGAGATGACAGAATGACACACTGCCCTTGTAAATCACAGACGAGTACACACAAGTCCTTAATGACAAACATTATACTTTCAGACTTCATATTCTTCAGTAAATGGATGTTAATGCTAAAGCTATATTTTAGCGACTTTTTAAGTTCGTAAAAGATTAATTGAAAACCATCAGTAACTGTACATTTGTGGTTGAGAGCTATGCTTAAATGTGCCCTGACCATTTCCCTCGTAACTCTTGCAGGTATTAAATAATAGCAAGGATCCTCATTATAAGTAAAAAAAAAACTTTTCTGCACTAGTGTAACAGTTAGTTCAGTGGATTAATGCTTCTGTTTTTTCTGTCAAAGGTACAAAACCTTTTTACCATCTTCTTTTAATTTCAGTTCTTTTTTTATATAGTGTTTATCCCCATGTGCAGTATAGTGTTAAATGGTGGCTCAGAAAACTAATATCTTCGGTGTAGGATTTGAATTCTCATTAGTGCTTTTAAGGCATGCTATATAAATTATTCCTGATGTCTCGTCCCCCCGACCCACACTGTTTTTGTGTTTTTTGTATAAGTGCTCTTAAGGAACTTTGTTAAAGAGTTATCCCTAGTATCTAGTGCTCACCCTGACCCAAATAATAATAAAGTAGTACCCCTGGTGTCTAGTGTTCCCTGACGCATGTATTAATGAAACAGTATCCCTGGTGTCTACACCTACCTCCCAACCCACAAGATAATAAAGTGGCAACCCTGGTGGCTAGTGGTCCCCTGAGTCAATGTTGTAGGTTTTGCTCATTAGTCTAGGGGAGTCTGGTAGCATGACAGCCACACACACACACACACACACACACACACACACACACACACACACACACACACACACACACCCCTAAACTACTCCCCTCACTTACCCCTCCAAATATGAGTCTCAGTCAGACATGCACTCACACATGCAGCCTCTCACATACATCCATACACAACCTAAAACTAACTGACTACTAAACTCTTTGGGACCTTCTTCTACCACAATGAATAAACATGGCATTTTGGCTGTGTTTATTATCATGAGTGCCAGGAGGGGTCATACTACTTTATGCAGCCAAGCAATCGGCTGCATAAATACTTTACAACAGGCAATTCTTGGGGAGAACATGGCTAATTAGCATAATACACTCCACAGGAATGCACCTTTAGCTTCTAGCATGACCATGGAAACAGCCCATCATGGTGTTTCAAGTCTTAGTGTTATGGAACCGTGTTATGGAATCATATTTTCTATCAACTCACCGACAATCTGAAAATTCTGTCTCATCACTACTCCTTCTCTCTCTCTCTCTTTTTCTACACCTCTGAAAACTCATGTATTATACATTTTTAAACCTTTCTGCCCTGCTGCTTGGGAAAAAAAGTAGCACATTGTGCCTTCACTGGCATTTCAGACATGCTAATTATAATCAGGAATAAAATGAATTTCTGAAAACACAATTTCCATTTTTAGAACAAAATGCTCTGCAAAGAGAAGTTTAATGCTGGCTGTAGTTGTATCATTCCTATAAAAAGAGAAAGAATGACATGTGATTATTTTTAAGACTATGTAACAGTTGGCATTTGAAAATATCAAATAAAAGATAAAATATGAGATATAGTACTGGTAGCTACCTCAGATTTACACTGAGATTTTAAAATACTGTTCAAGAAACTAGCCTTTTTGGTATACATGTAAGACTTTGAATAACAATGTAAGATACTGCATATTTACAGGTGTATATGCATACTTTACATTTCCCCTCTGGTGACAGGTCCCTATTGTCTGATGCTCCCAGACACTGAATTTCAGTACAGCATTCTGTTTTCATTTCTTCTGACAAGGAAAAGTTCATGAGTTAGTTCAGGAGCTTGCTTGGTGTTGTGTTTGTCATTGCCGACAAATGTAAAATTATTAGATGTTTCCATGCCAGTATAAATTAAGTTAACCCATTGATCATATATTGTAAACCTTGGCTGTATATATTTCAGTTATCCTTGATTTTGCCCTCACACAATTAAAATTTCCTGATAAATCACTTGGGATAGAAGTAAGTCATTAATGCCAAACATTAGCAATTCAGACTATTGTCTAGATAATGAATGTTCATGTAAAACCTGTTGCTCTATTAATTTCTTTGAATAAATTAGAGTAGTATTTAAAAACTGTCCCTGATATTGGAACTTTTCCCTCCATTCATTTTGGTTTTGTCCTTTCCCTGATTATTGTATAAAAACGGTGACAGCAGTACCTGGCAGACTACTTCCACAAGCAAAACATTGTGATTAAATGTGTCCTTTGAGGTGTTATAGGTCTGTTTTCATGTGAAATCATTAATCAGGTTTCTTTTTAAATTATCCCCAGTGTACTATGGTGGTCTACTCTTTTTTAAAGTTATGTCAGTCTTAGTTCCTATTTTAAGATTTCTGTTTTAGCTCTCTTTTCTTACACAGATCTGTATACTCTGTCCTTTGTATTCCTACCCTAAGTGCTACTGTTGTATGCAGCCTTGTTAGCGTCTGAAAGAAGCATATTTTTGTTACTTACGGCTAACAATAAATAAATTGCTAAGTAAAATTTAAAATGTCTGACAAAGGTTTTAGCTAGCTACATCGGAGTGTGCAGTCTAAACTTACTGGCAAAGAAAAAAAATGAGAGGTAACAATGCTAAAATTAGAAAAGCTTTGCTTCAAATGACAACCAATAACAGGATCTTTGATGTTCCATTGGTTAAAACATTGCCTTCTAAACACCAGTCTTCATTCACACTCCCTACACTGCTAACCTCAATACAAGAAGTATTTTCATCTCTTTGTATTTCCAATAAGGTTTAATGAAATAAAAAAGATAATGTAGCGGACATATAAAAATGTACAAATACAGAAAGTAAGACAGTAGCAACATTCTGTTTGTATTCACAAAGATTTGTGACAAAGCTTTTGACAGTAGAAGGAAAATGGCATTTAGCCAGCAGCTTCAGGAAAAACAGAATCAAGTGTACACTAGTGTTGCTATAGCAATGCTCACTCAAGTTTGTTTCTGTTTTCCAGAAGCAGTCTATTCAGAGAATCATGCTTATTTATTTTTCATTGACAGCATGCTCAGTTCCAAGGCTACAAATGGCAGTTTGTGTTCTCTAACATGAACAGAACATTTAAGCAAAAATCATACAGTTATAGATGCCCCAGTAAGTTACTATAATGAAATAGGCTTGAACTCACTGCCATGACTGATAAAAAGATGCAGCCGATTCAACAACTGAGAGGCTAAAGCTGAAATTTACATGCTTCGGGTCACACTGAGACCCTTCTTTGCTTAGAAATCCTTTGATGTAAAAATCCCTTTCAACAGTTAAACATTGCTAATTCCAGTTCAGACAAGATAATGCTGTCAACATATACTGGGGTCATTAGCAAGCTATCATAAATAATCACTAACATTTAACTACTTTTAAATATAATAACACAAAGGAGGCAGATAGCAGTTCAGATTTGTCATATTGCAAGTTGCTACTTAAAATAAAGAAAGCTTAAAGATTAATTTTGACAGAAAATGTATTAAGTCCCATAAGACACTGAAACCTTTAGGAGAACAATCACCGTAGTGTCTGCTAAACTGCAGAATGGCCAGTCTTTTTGAATTTTTACCATATATGTAGCTTAATATTCAATTACTGAGTGGCATGTGGAACAATAGAGGTCCAGATAGTCCGGCTCTTAAAGTGAAACCTTCAAATGTTTCTTATACCACTTTACAGAAAGGACATTGTTCAAGCAGGCAATATAGGGCTAAGTAAAGATAATACATTCAGAAGTTAGTAAGCAGGCTCTGCAAACCTAAATGTAAAACCAACTTCTATTAAAAGCTCTGAACATTTCTGTGTAACAAGCGATCCTGTCCAAACTGTTCTAGAGTCAGATGCTGAAGCATATTTATTTATTTACTTCCATGTATAGAAGTGGGTAGTCCTGCTGATCTAATGGCCCCTTTTCAAACAGTCTGATGGAGAAAAGTTTCAAACACTACAAGTTACAATTACAACAATGACAATAGTTTACATTACAATATGTACACAGTATAAAAAAGGACATACAGTGAATATAAAAAGTATAGACACTACTGTTAAAATGCCATTTTTTGTGATATAAAAAATGAGACCACAATAAATCATTTGAAAACTTTTCCCAAATTTAATGTGACCTATAACCTGTACAATTCGACTGAAAAACAAACAAAAAAATATAAAAAATAAAAAACGTACAATAAGCTGGTTGCATAAGTGTGCACACCCTTAAACTAATACTTTATTGAAGCACCTTTTGATTTAATTACAGCATTCAGTCTTCTTGGGTAGGAGTCTATCAGCATGGCACATCTTGACTTGGCAATATTTGCCCACTCTTCCTTGCAAAAGCACTCCAAATCTGTCAGATTGTGAGGGCATCTCTTGTGCACAGTCGTCTTTAGATCACCCCACATATTTTCTATTGGATTTAGGTCTGGGCTCTGCCTGGGCTATTCCAAAACTTTAATTTTCTTCTGGTGAAGCCATTATTTTGTTGATTTGGATATATGCTTGGTGTCATTGTCATGTTGAAAGGTTCATAGGTTCATAGGTTCGTACTAGGCTATCTGCCCTAGGGCATTTATAAGCCTAGCCAGAGTGTGTGTGGCTTTCACCACCCCTTAGGATGAGAATACTATGCCCTTTTAGGGTTTAGTTTACTGTGCCTCTGTCTAGTAGTGACACAGAGATGACCCCCGGGGTAAACTTACGATCTCCCATCCACTCGTCAAGATTTCTCTTGAATAGAGTCAGTGAGGGGCTCTGCCTAACATGGATTGGGATTCTGTTCCAGAGTGTAGGGAGCCTCTGGGTTATGAATCTGTCCCTCGAGCACATCCTATTTATTTCTGTGTTGAGGTTTAAGTCTCTTGCTCTCGTGGCTCTGGTGGATTTGGATTTACTGAGGTGGAGCATGTCCATTAATTCCGGATTGGACATGGCCTTATACGTCAGGCACAGATCACCTCTGAGTAGGCGGTATGCGACTGAATAGAGCTGGAGATTTTTCAGTCGAGCAGCATATAACATATGTTTAAGACCCTTTATCCTCTTGGTGAGGAACTTTTGGGGTCTTTCCAACTGCTGCAGGTGACGAGTAAGATACATCCCAAATGGGGCACTGTACTCAATCATTGGCCTGAAAAGAGAAGAGTACAGGGGCACAATGACCTCTCTTGATCTAGATGTGAAACCCTTTATGATAAGGTGGGCAATATAGAAGGTCTTCCTAACCACTTTGGCAATGTGAGTGTCAAATGAGAGGTTACTGTCAACCTGGGTCCCAAGGTCCCTGATTACCTCTTCCGTACTTAATGGATTACCACCTATGTGGTAATTTGTGGGTACCTTGTTTTTCCCAAAGGGTATGACTATACATTTTTTGACATTCAGCTTAAGGCCATGGCTCTGGCACCAATTATCCATTTCTATGAGGCCTCTCTGAAGGATGAAGGTGAAATTCCTCTTCATCTTCAGCTTTTTAGCGGATGCCTGAAGGTTTTGGGCCAAAACTGACTGGTATTTGGAACTGTTCATAATTCCCTCGACCTTGACTAAAGCCCCTGGTCCAGCTGAAGGAAAAGAAACCTCAAAGCATGATACTGCCACACCCATGCTTCACCGTGGGGATGGTGTTCTTTTGGTGATGCGAAGTGTTTTTGTGCCAAACGTACCTTTTGATATTGTGGGCAAAAAGTTTAACCTTGGTCTCATCAAATCATAACACATTTTCCCACTTGCTTTTGGGAGACCTGATGTATTGTTTTGCAAATTTTAGCCAGACCTGGATGTTTTTCTGTGTAAGAAAAGGCTTCCGTCTTGCAACCCTACCCCATAGCCCAGACATATGGAGAATATGTGAGATAGTTGTCACATGTAGTACACAACCAGTACTTGTCAGAAATTCGTGCATCTCCTTCAGTGTTGCTGTATGTCTCTTGGCAGCCTCCCTGACAAGTTTTCATCTTGTCTTTTCATCAGTTTTGGAGGGACATCCAGTTCTTTGCAACATCACTGTTGTCCCATATTTTCTCCACTTTTTGATGACTGTCTTCACTGTGTTCCGTGGTATATTCAATGCTGTGGAAATTTTTTTATACCCTTCTCCTGACTGATACCTTTCAACAATGGGATCCTTTTTCTCTGCGAACCATGACTTTTGCTTTAGCAGGCAACTGAGTAAATGTCAGGAAAATCCTACTAAGACAGCTGAGCTTTATTTGGGGTTAATCAGAGTCTCTTTAATTGATGGCAGGTGTGTACCCAAGAAGACTGAATGTTGTAATTAAATCAAAAGGTGCTTCAACAAAGTATTAGTTTAAGGGTGTGCACACTTATGCAGCCAGCTTATTGTACGTCTTTTTTAATTTTTTCCCCCCTAACAGATTTATTTGTTTTTCAATTGAATTGTACAGGTTATAGGTCATATTAAAGGTGCAAAAAGTTTTGAAATGATTTATTATGGTCTCATTTTTTATATCACAAAAACCTGGCATTTTAACAGGGGTGTGTCCATTTTTTATATCCACTGTATATACATAAACACAGCCACACAGCCACAGCCAACCACACACACACACACACACACACACACACACACACACACACACACACACACACACACACACACACACACACACATAAAAATATGTGTTTCAGATGAGATGTTAAACAGGTCCCATCTCATGATTATTTGATCATATTTGCTGACTTTAAAGACATTTGATATTATAGCAATAACCCACGCCTGGGTGTGGGTAATGCTAAATTTACCCACGGTTGGCATGGTTTGGTCCCGAGGGACCAAACAAAGCCAACCGTGGGTAAATTTAGCATTACCCACACCCAGAAGTGGGTTATTGCTATTATACCATGACATTATTTAAGAAAAGAAACTGTTACTTTTCTTAAATAATGGCATAGTATAATGCCTGTTTACTGCCCTTCCGCAGATGTCTGGCATCCGCGGCAGTTCTGATGTACTGCGCCTGCGCAGTACATCAGAGTTGTGCAAAGCAACGGAGAAAGCAAGATCTCCGTTGCTTTTTATGTCTCGCTATGTTAAATGAGTTTAACATAGCGAGACAGTTTTAAAATAAGCAATGGACATCTCCGTTGCTTATTTTAAACTGTCTCACTATGTTAAACTCATTTAACATAGCGAGACACTAAAAAGCAACGGAGATCTTGCTTTCTCCGTTATTTTAAACACTGTCTCGCTATGTTAAATGGGTTTAACATAGCGAGACAGTTTAAAATAAGCAACGGAGATCTCCGTTGCTTATTTTAAAGCTGTCGCTATGTTAAACCCATTCTGCTGTCTCTATGTTAAACCCATTTAACATAGCGAGACAGTGTTTAAAAAGAGTTATACTAATGGAAAAAGTCCGGCGACGGACCTTTTCCATTAGTATAACTCGATTTACAACGGGCACGCTGGCCAATCAGCGTGCACGTTTTGGGGGGGTCATGGTATAATAAGAATGTTTTGACTATATGGAATGCATATATTTATATATATATATATATATATATATATATATATATATATATATATACACACACACACACACACGCACACACACATATGGTGGACATGCATTTTCCTTGTAAGTTTAGATTAAATCTGCCAGATAAATGCTATGCTTTGAGTGAAAGGAGTGTGGTAGTCAGTTGGCACAGGGGCATATCACTTCCTTGCAATACTACATAGTACATGCCAGAGTATGAGTGTCTTGAACTCAAGCAAATTATTAGTGCTTACCAACACCTGCATAAGTAGCTTACAGTTCCACTGATGTAGAGAGATAAAGCCCTAACTGTGACCCAGGCTACCTGAATTTGGTTAGTAGCTTGGACACTTGCTGGAGCTGACAGGAATGGATGGAGAAAAGTAGGGCATTGTCTGCTTGCCTCTTCATGATGGGAGTGCACAGGGGAGTGCTGGAGAAGCAGGTTCATCATAACACCCTGATGTGATAATGGGGGTATAAGAACAACTGCTTCAGCATGGAATGGGAGTTATAAGGACCTATTACCTTGCATGACAATATCCAGAAAGAATCAAAAAATGTCTCCATGGGGAGTTGGAAGCCTATCTCTGCAAGGGTTTCTCGCAGAAAGGAGACCACACTCCCTGATGTAGATCAAGCAAAGAGGATAGTAATACAAGGGAGATGACTATGGAGGAGTCTGAAATCAATGATACACAATGGAAAATAAAATGTTAGTGCAAGGGTACTGTTTTGCACCTTAGCATGCATAGCTTCTAGTTCTCTTAGGTTAAGATTTATCCCACTACCCTGCACTATACTATAAGGTATGTATGTAGTAGTGAAGCATTAGTCACTGGTATGGGGGAGTTGTGTAGTATTTACCCACAAATGCTGGAGTTAAACAATAAGGATGAAGATGAAAGCATATGTCTGTAAATAGTATACAAACCACATCCACCATTAAGCATTGCCATTGTACTGTGTTCAAGCTTTTTTGTATTAATATTATTGATTTTTAGTGTTTGCCACTTGCATTCTGTACATACAAGCTATACCAGCAGTGATTTATGACAGTGATTTGGGCCTGACAAGCTAAACCTAATACATTTTACAATCAGAAAAATTTAGGACACTGGTCTGAAATGTCTAATCAACTGTGAAAAAGTCAAAGTGAAGCAGGGAAAAAATATATATATATATTGCCTAATTTTCTCCAGTAGAACACTCATAGCCTTAGGAACCAGCAATAGTAGCCAGTGTTACCTTTAGTCAGTCTGAAATTTATCAGTGCACCTGTAATTGTATGGGGGTCAAAGGTGACCTGCTAACCATTTATTAGTTGCCAGCTGCCGAGTATTGTCTAAGGGAGGAAATCTGCTAAACCTTAAACATTGCTCAGACCAAATGAAAATGGCTTCACTGGGGTCTATTTCAAAGGATCAAATGGCCGAATTGTCAAAACCAATAAGATCGAGACCATATGGTTGACAATCTGGGTCTATAGTAAATCAGAGAATGCTTAAAAAAGCGAACGCTGATTTATCGACCCCATGTAAGCGAAAGCTTACAATCCCGAACACTTAGAACAGCAATTTTTTTCCCAGGAAAAAAAATCGCTGTTCCAAAAAAGAAAAAAAAAACTTTAAAACATTGTATAAAGTGGGGGGCTTCACCCCCCCACACACACCCCCCTACTTAAATATACCAACTCCGAGATCCCGCCACAGTGATGAAAATGGCAAAATAATAAAGGCGGCCAAGCGACTTCTTTCCAAGGGAAAGAATTTGCTTATATGCCGTTTCGGTATTTTGCCATTTCATGCTTTCAAGTTCGATCAAGATGCATTCAAAAGAATGCGTCTTCAATCATATAATAGGGAACCGACAATTCAGTCCACTAGCAAAAAACACAAACTAAAACAACACCCGCAAACAAACGAAACAATGCTTTTGCAAGGGGCCAAGCCCACCCCTGCACTCCCCTGCTAATTATGTATACCAAATCCAAGATCGCACTACAATGGGGAAAAGGTCAAATTCCCTGATCTGACTGTACCATGATCTCAGTCAGAATGGTTCAATGGACTGAATTGTCGACCATATGGGTTTTGACAATTTGGCTGTTTGATCCTTTGAAACAGAATAACTGTTTTCATTAACTCCTATGTTTTTTTTTTTTCCAAACAAGCCTACTGAAACTGACAAAATCACAGACATGTACAGTAAAAAAGTAATGGTTGAATGATCTCAGAATTAGTATTTTTACAGATGCAGGAAAATGGTGACCAACCCCAAGTGTGGAATACAGCATCAATTATCTTGTAATTCATCCATTTTCAGTCAAAGGAAGTAAAAGGCAGATAACATGTCTCTTTTTGTCGAAATTTCAATAATTCTGCATGATATCTGTGGGTCATCAGAAAGCTGATGAAATCCTACCAGACAGGATTTGTGTAGTTTAAAATAGTATTCGCATGTGACACCGCAAGTAAACAAGGGATATGAGCTCAGCAGTGCGCGGTGGAGGTTGTGAAGCGAATCTACTAGAAATTACAACTATAAAGAATAATAAAACTGATAATTTTGTTATTCATTTAGTAGAAAATTGAAATATAATACAAAATGAATTTTATCTCTTTACATTAAATCATAATGGGTCAGGGAAAAAGAAACAGAACCAGTATCTCTATAGACAAGCAAAGAAGTCATTGATTCATAACATTACATTTGCAAATAAAGGCAGAGACAGCACAAATTAAGGTGTCTAGGTCATGCCATATTACAAGGAGTGGATGGAAGGAAAGAGAAGAAATAATCGAAAGACAAAATCACATCACTGTTATAAAATTAGCAGGCCATTTTGTTGGCTGCCTACTCCAGCAGTGACACCTGAAATTATGGGTCCTGCAACTCGAAAAATTAATACAAACTGTATTCCAGTCAAAGAATCAGTGAATTTTGAAACTTGCTGTCATTAAAGCAGCTTTTCAAGGGGCTCTCTCATGAAATATATATATTAACAAATATATATATATATATATATATATATATATATATATATATATATATTAACAAATATATATATATATATATATATATATATATATATATATATATATATGTTTGTCAAATAGTGTTGATTCTCACAGGTGTCCCAGAGGATTCCAGTCTGCTGCTTCAGTCCCAAGGGCTGCTAAGGGAGGAGGAAGAGAGACTAGGAAGAAGGAAAAAAGAAGTGGAACAGAAAGAAGAGGATTATATTTCTGGGTATCCTAATCAGCCTAGGAGCAGGTTGCTAGTCTCTGAGACCTGAGGTAGAAGGTGGAGTAGCAGCTGAGTGAGATCTTGGGCCTCACAGAGTTTGGCAAGCTGATGTGGACTGCACCAGAAAGTATATAAATCTGGATACGGTCTTAACCAAGAAGGAGCGGGCCAACGATGTCCATGTGGAAGCACGTTTAACCTACATTGTGGTTTAAAGTGAGGATTAGGGGTAAGAATCCAAAGAAAAGCAGTGCTGTGAGACTTTAGGGGAATGGATTTGTGCTAAACTGAGGAGAGGACAAAGGTACGTTAGGCATCTGGAAGCAAACTAAGGCTTGGAACAAACTATAGTACTAGATCAGGGAGGGAGAGTACATCATTAAAGGTTTTAACAAAGAAGCTAAAAGGAAAAAGAAGAAAACAGAACTGTGGCTATCTAAGGATGTCAGGTTGTTTGTTTTGGCTGTTTTTGTGTTGTATTTTCTACTACACGATTGACCAGTCTTAACCAGCACTGACCCTGTGTCAAAGGAAAAATATACTTTAAAAATGATCAAAACATGGTAGGTTCAGGTTAATGCACTTTAATCTTGCAGCAAGGAGACACAAACGTGCTATTACAGAGTTTGTCTAACTAGAAACAGGAAATACTTTCATTTTTATACACTTTATAATAAGACATTGCCTACCAAGCTGACGTAACAAATTACAAGTCTTTTCATCATCACTTATTGACAATTAGTCTCATGAATTTCTGCTGATTTATCAATTTTTGTGAGAAACTTCCTAAGGAAAACAATGTGGCCTTGATTACCACCGGTTAGATACATGCAATGTTACCATTCAAGGTACTATGGCTAATTCAAGCACAAAGCTAGCAGTTCATTTCTCTAATAATCCTTTGTCTACATTATCTCTAAGCTACTGCAGCTGCACATGTTCTCATACTTTGAACAGAGCTGATTGTTTAGAATCATTACATTTACAGGATATAGCATTGTTCATTCATTCACTCCTGACCTAGCAGATAAGCACCTGCTTCTCAAGTACATTTCCAAAAGGCATAAACATGAATATTGCTGTGCTAGCAATTACTAGGTCAGAGGGCATCTTGCAAGTTTCAGAAAGCACACTGCAGTTTCAAAAATCATCTTTTCAGTCTCATATGAAACTCAATTTATATATAAAACAGTGCATATAAAATAGAATGAAAAACGTGTTAACTCATTTAGCTTCTAATTAGCATTAAACATACACACATTAATACATATTTTTCAGACATTTTCCCCCTGTTAATACTTTTTAATTCTATTTTCAAAAAGAATAAACAGTTTGCTTCTTTTCTTAATCTCTTCCATTCAGGATTTGCAGTTAAGAAAGTCATTCAGTTTAAACTTTATGAAAGTGTTTCACATTCTAGCAGCTCTTCAAATTCAGTACTCTGATACATAGTCTCAGAAACTGATATATCTATAAATTCTTTGATTAATTTCTTCATGCAGGGGATTCCACAACAAACACAAACTCCTATCAGGAGTAATCCCACACCAATGGCAATCAAGATGTTCATAAGGATGGAACCCCACCCCCCAAACAAATTCTGGAAAAAGTCCATCAGAGGGTTTGGGCCTGGTTTGGTCATGGCTGACACTTGCTGAATCACCTCAAGGTGGTCATTAATTTCGTGCTGATGATCTGGTATAAACGCACAGCATTCTTCTTTGATTAAAGCACACATACCACCCCTCGCCGCTAGGGTGAAGTCAAGAGCCATTCGGTTCTGGAGCACTACAGTTCTCATAGCATTCAGTTCATCAGTTATCAGTTCAAGAGCAGAGTAAGTTGCATTACTCATCACTTCGAGAAGTTTAGACAGTTTTCGCAGCTCCCAAATCGATTTAACTGCTCCATATGCAGGTAATATGCCTGCCCACGATATGACAGCGTCACTCAAGTCCATGTGCGTACGTTTGGTACCCACAGTATGATGGTCTTTCCAGCCCACCTCGATCTGTCCCATTGGATTCTCAGGCTTTTTAACAGTCTTCTTGGTCACATCTCGGGTATTTCAAAAATTTCCCTGAGGCAAGACTGCAGTGTGTCGTACGGCCGGGACCAGGTACCCCAAAAAACAACTGCCGGACCAATTCTCAGGTAACCATTTATATGCTTTTTTACCACACACAAAATAACAATCCTCTACTTTAGTAGTTACTTTGTTACGAAATGACTGCCCTACATGAAACATTTTCCTATCTATTACAGATAATTGTTTAAAAAGTACAGGATTACGTTGCACTTGATCAAGAGTCTTATGCATGGATTTAAGAAATGAGTTATAATCTGTACTGCAAGATCCACCCAGATCGTTTGCTTTTGTATAACATTTATATTGTACAGTCACATTACACTTACTCCAACCCACTTGTATGGTATCATTCTTATAAAAACATACAATTCCCTTTTGTGTCACAGGCAAATACAGTGCTACCTTATCATATGCTTTAATAGATACTGTGCCAAAAAACAGATTTTCCCAGGTCTCATTGACCCCTAGGGGGATAGCAGTCATTAATAACCCCCCGTATGCTATTGTTATGGCTGTGCAGATCCAGCAGTTCAAAACATTAAAAGTCTCAGCATACACACGTGTAATTGCCTGATAAGTGTTAAAGTTCGGGTGCCAGTCTATGTTTGGTTCATCACGTTTAATCAGTTCAACTTTTGTGGCAGGAAAAAGGAAAGGCCACAACAAAAAGAACAATGTTATTAGCATAACTATCAAAATAATCATGCAAGTTTTCTGAGGTTGTTCAGTGTCTCTATTCGCTCTGTACCTGGCCATTTTGTTCTCGTTGTACAACGGTAACAAGGTTTTTGTCCAGTTCAAAGTTCTTAACCAGTTTACAGTGTGTCAAATGAATCCAGGATGCTCGCTCCGCGATCTTGACTGCAGTGGGTGTCGACAGTAGTACCTGGTATGGCCCTTCCCACTTCGGAGAACTCCAATTCTTTCTCTTCACTATCTTCACCCAGACCCAGGTGCCTGGGGCTACTGCTGCTTCCCATTTCATTTGCTCTTTATCTGAAACAGAATTTAACTGCAAAAGTTTGTTATTCAAAAATCGCCTCATATACCCTGCAAGTGAACTGTCAGCCTCCTGCTTTGCAGACATGAGAGGTTTCTATTGAGGTGTATAATATGCCCTCCCAAACAAAACTTCAAAAGGAGTTAATCCTTTTGTATTTGGAACAGTTCTCATGCTCAACAGTGCCAGAGGTAAACAGTGCACCCAGTTCTTCTGTGTCTCACTAATCAATTTCCTAAGTTTATTCTTCAACACCCCATTATGCCTCTCTACTAATCCTGCAGATTGGGGGTGGTATGCACAGTGTTTTTTTAATGATATCCCGAAATAGCGACTAAGTTGTTGTATTGTTTGGTTTACAAAATGTGTACCATTGTCACTATAAATCATTTCCGGTATGCCAAATCTAGGTATAATTTCTTTAACAAGGACCTTTGAAACAGTAGCTGCATCTGGATTTTTAGTTGGAAAAGCTTCCACCCATTTGGAAAACATATCTATAATGACAAGCAGTACTTCTTATTTTCGCATTTGTCCAGTTCTATAAAATCCATACAGATAGTATGAAATGGATACGGTGGTGTAGGGAAACTCCCTTGCTTAGGTTTCAATGCCCCTTGTGCATGATGCTTGTTACAAACATGGCATGCTGCACAAAAATTTTTTGTGTAATTAGTAAATCCATACGTTGTAAACACTCGATTCACAAACTGTACCATCCCCCCTGTTGAGACATGGCTCTGTCCATGGCTCAACAAAGCTGCATATCTAAACAAGTTAGATGGTAGAATTGGTTTCTTCTCTTTGGAGATGTAAAGTCCCTTCTCAAGGATTGCTCCTCGTTTTATCCACTTTTGCTTCTCTACATTTGTAGTAAGTGTCTGCATTGCTTTTAACATTTCTAAATCTAAAATCTCAGAAGGTTGTAATTCCTCACTCAAAAGAAAAACCTCTGAAGCTGAAGCTGCCTGTTTTGCAGCTGTATCAGCCCTCGCATTACTTTTTGAAATTCTATCCTGTTGCTTGGTATGAGCTACGCTTTTGCAAATAGCTACTTTCTGAGGTAACTGAATAGAGTCGAACAAATCTAAAATAAATTGCGCATGGTTAATTGGTTTACCATTAGATGTTATCATTCCTCTATTTTTCCACTGCTGCTCAAAAACATGTACAGTAGAAAAAGCATACTGACTGTCAGTAAAAATATTCACCTTCTTACCTTCTGCTAAGGTACATGCCCTCATCAAGGCAATCAACTCTGCTGCCTGTGCAGATAAGTTGTGTGGTAAAGACTTCGCTTCTAAAATCTCTGTATCAGAAACTACTGCATACCCCACTAGGTTCTGTCCTGTAGGACCCCTCCTGCATGAGCCGTCCACATAGTATGTCACCTCGGCACCATCCAAGGGAACATCTGTAAGGTCTTAACTAGGTAGTGTCTTTTGCTCAATCTCCTGCAGGCAGCAGTGTGGTTTGCCATCTGCAGTGGTTGGGAGCAAGGTTGACGGGTTCAAAGTTGTACATCATTCAATTGTCATATGAGGTTGGCTCAACAGTATAGTCATACAGGAAAGGTGTCTAGCAGGAGAAAGATATGCTACTTTTTCTTGCAGTAAAATAATCGCAACTGCATGAGGCACTCTCAATGTGAGAGGGTGGATCAATACTACTGAGGCTGAAGCCTGCACTGCCATTGCAGCTGCAACTACTGCTTGTACACAGTGGGGCAAGGATCGCACCACTGAGTCTAACTGTGATGAATAGTAAGCTGTGGGGCGTTGTTTGTCCCCATGCTATTGTGTTAACACTGATGTCATATAACCTTGCTTACAGTCTACAGTTTGGAAAAATCAACTAGGCTATCTGCCCTGGGGCAATTATAAGCCTAGCCCGATTCTGTATGGCTTATGCCACCCCTTGATTTGAGTATACTGTGCCCTTTTTAAGGTTTAGTTTACTGTGCCTCTGTCTAATAGTGACACGGGAGTAATCCCCGGGACAAACCTACAATCCCCCATCCACCTATCGAGATTCTTCTTGAAGAGATTCAGTGAGGTGCTCTGCCTCACATGAACTGGAATTCTATTCCAGAGTGAAGGGAGCCTCTGGGTTATGAACCTGTCCCTCCAGCAAGTTCTATTTATTTCTGTGCTGAGGTTCAAGTCCTTCGAGCATGTGGCTCTAAGGGATTTAGATTTACTGAGGTGGAGCATGTCCATTAATTCTGGATTTGACATAGCTTTGTATGTCAGGCATAGATCCTCAGTAGGCGGTATGCAACTGAGTAGAGCTAAAGTTTTTTTAACCGAGCAGCATATGGCATCTGTTTGAGACCCTTGATCCTCTTGGTGAGATACTTTTGGGGTCTTTCTAATTGCTGCAGGTGTCAGGTAAGGTACATCCCAAAAGGGGCATTGTATTCTATGATGGGCCTGATGAGGGATGAATAAAGGGGCACGATTACCTCTCTTGATCTAGATGTGAAACCCTTTGTGATGAGGTGGGCTATGTAGAATGTCTTTCTAACCACTTTGGCAATGTGGTTTTCAAAGGAGAGATTGCTATCAACTTGGGTCCCCAGGTCCCTAATAACTTTCTCTGTACTTAATGGGTTTCCGCCTATGTGGTAATTTGTGGGCACATTGTTTTTGCCAAAGGGTATGACTATACATTTTTTGGCATTTTGCTTTAAACCATGGCGCTGGCACCAGTTATCTGTCTCTGTGAGACCTTTTTGAAGGATGTTTGTGTCAGCTGGAGAGTCGATTATGGTGCCCAGTTTGCAGTCATCTGCAAACTTGGTGAGCCATAGTCCTCCCACATTTGCCTGTACCTCGGAAAAGTATATACTGAACAAAAGTGGTCCCAGGACAGAACCCTGTGGGATGCCACTTGTGACCGGTTTCGAGTCTGACATGGCTCCAGCAACTCTCACTCTGCGGGTTCTGTCTTTGAGCCAGTTTGCGACCCATCTTGTGACATAGGGGTTTATATTTAAGCTGGACAGCTTATCTATGATGCCCGAGTGGGGTATTGTGTCAAATGCCTTTGCAAGGTCCAGATAGGCTGTGTGGACTACCTTCCCTTCATCTATGGCTTTGGTGACTGTTTCAAAGAAGTCAACCAGGTAAAAAAGGCAGGATCTGCCCTTGACAAAGCCAAACTGGGTAGGATCTAGTGTCTGTAGGTCCCCAATGTCTTTGTTTATGAGCTCCATGATGATCCTCTCCATAGCCTTGCAGACAAAGCTGGTCAGGCTTATGGGGCGATAGTTTCCAGGGTCCATAGAGGCTCCACCTTTGTGGAGTGGGACCACTGTTGCTGTACGCCATTCTGTGGGCACATATCCTGTAGTGAGGCTGAGATTGTATAGCTGTTTTATTTGAGGGATTAGTTCCTCTTAGAGTTCATGTAGGACGCAACCTGGGACGCCATCTGGTCCCATTGAAGCAGTGTTTTTTGCTTTGGAGAGGGCAGCCTTCACCTGAGCATCAGAGATGTTTGGGAGGCAGCCCTCTGCTGGAATAGATACATGCTCTTTTGGGGGGGGGGGTGGAGAAGTTTGCACTGAACCCGTCTGCCAGGATATTGGCGATGCCTGTGGGTTCAGTGTATTTTTTGTCGTTTAGAATCAACTCAGAACAAGTCTGGGAGTTGCATCCCAGGTTCCTAACATAACTGAAAAAAGCCTTATGATTGTCTTTGGTGTCCTGTGCAATTTTTCTCTCGAAGCTGGCCTTGGAGGATTTTATGAGGGATCGTAATTTTTTGCTAGTACTGATCAGAGATGCTTTCCCTATTAGGGATTTTGCTCTATCATGTAGTAGCTTCCTCCTTCTGTTGTACAGTTTATTTATGGCAGGGGTCCACCAGACTGGACGCCTGCCTTTGGATGATTGGGTCTTGGTTTTGTTTGGGATAGCATGATCCATGCATTCCTGGAGATGTCCGTAGAATGCGTTTATATAGGATTCTGCAGTTTGGGCTGTAGTTTCCACTGGCCCTGGAGCCTTGAAGGATTCCACTTCAGTTTTGAGAAGTGAGAAGTTCGCTTTTGAGAAGTTTTTCACTGTGGTTTTCTGGGCTGGGGGTGGACATCCAGTGAAATTAATTTATGGTTTGATCTTACCAATGAGGGATATACTTCTGGTGTGGAGCATAGAGTCCCCATGTTGGTAATGATTAGGTCTAGTATGTTGTCCCCTCTTGTGGGAGTGGTGACTAGTTGTTCCATAGCATTTGAGTTTATAATTTCCAGGAACCTTTGGGCTAAGGTGCTGGGGCTTGAGTAGTGCTCCCAGTCAATGTTTGGGTAGTTGAAGTCGCCCAATATAATGGTGTTTGGAGAGATCTTCATGTTCTCCAATGTTTTCAGGAAAGCCGAGTGGGATTCCTGACTTTGAGAGGGTGGTCTGTAGGATGCTATAAACTGAAAAGCAGTCTTGCCCACTGCTAGTTGCACATGGATGGTCTCCGATACTTCGTGCAATGCCACTAACCTGGAGGTGTGGATATCCTTGATAAATATGGAAACTCCCCCTCCTTTTGTGGTTCGGTCCGGGTTTTGGGGCCAAAAAGCATGATATGAGGTATAGCCTGGTAGTGCTGGGGTGCTCTCTGGAGCCTTGAACCAGGTTTCTGTCACTGCACAGATACCGATGTTCTCCATACTGAGGAGACCTTCAAGTGCGTGCATCTTGAGGTTAAGACTTCTGGCGTTAAGCAGCATTACCCTTAGTTTCTTGTTCCTTGTGCTGTCTATGGGAGTGGGTTTGACTTTTGAGCCTCGCCTAAAAAAGGCACTATGGGGGTGGCAAGAGCCTTTGCCAATATCCGAAAGCCCAGTGGTGACATTTGCAAGCCGTCCCTAGCGAAGCAATGTGGCTTGTCGAGCATGTCATCCCAGGCTGACAGACACTGGATCCCCTTTGAATGACACCAAAATTTTAGCCAATTGTTAAAATTGATCATTTTGTCTTTGTACTGTGGCATCATTCTAGGTGAGGGTAAGATGCTGCTCAAGGTCAGGGTCATACCAGCCTGGGCTACATGATCAGAGAGCTCCTCTATGTCTCTTTTCATGTAGTCCAGGGAGGTACGTCTCAGGTCATTCACACCAGCATGTACAATGACTGAGTCATATTTGTATTTGCTTTGGAGTGACCTGAGTGCTTGCGTTATGTGGCGGATCCTAGCACCCGACAGGCAGCTCACCGTGACCTTCTCTTTATTCAGCCTGGTGAGCGGGACGTCAGTGTGTCTGACAATAGAGTCACCTATTACAAGAGTATCAGGTGTGTTATTCAGCCTTAAGGGCTGTGGCTGCTTGGCACACTGACATTGTGGGCTATGTGTTGTACGTGTTTTGTTTTGAGGTAGAGTTTGCTTGGATGTCTGCTTTGGAGGTCTCTGTTGCTTAGGTAGATTTTTATTTAGAGCCTCCGAGTATGTTTTTGTGTATTTATGTGTTTGGTTCACTGATGTGGTGAGACTATGTGATACTGGAATTGTGTTGTGTGAGGTTACCTTCTCCTCCTGACTGGTTACACCAGTTTTGAGATGAGAGAGCTCAGCCTCCAGTTTGGCTAAATAGTTGCATTTCTCACATATATTTGAACCTGTTTGGAGGAGGAGAGGGTTGTCCGTGTACATGAGACAGTTGTAACATTGCCTCAAAATTCCCAGATTCACCAGCTGGACTGGAGAGGAAACCATTGACTGACCTTTGGACATGCTAGAGTAATATAGGGAAACTAAATTTAAGATGGACCAATAGAGGACAGGGTAATTGTAGAGAGTATAAGAGTAAGTAGTGCTTATGGTTTAATAGTGCTAACTTGTAGGATTACTTAATTGGACCAGTGAAGGGCCTTAGAATGAGAATATGGTGTTTAAATTGAGAGATAGAGCAGTTCTAAGGGAAAAAGTGAAGAGCAGACTTTGTGGAGCCAGGAATAGTTTAAACCCAATTAGGCGGCGCTGCCTGCTGTTGCGCTTTGCACAAAAATGCGCAAAACCGCGCAAAAGAGGGTTTTAAGAGAGGAAGATGAAGGAGTTTAGAATTAACCCAAAATGGCCAATAAAACTACAGTTTCAAGTCAGTAACCACTCCTACAGGGCAGACAGGCTGCTCAATGTTTTTCACTGCCACTGGTCAACAGAGAGACTTCCCTTTAGCCCAAGCAAAAAATGGCCTCCAAGAAACTTACAAACAGTTCAAGAACAGCGAGCCTGTAACTGAACTTTTTTAAATCTCAGAAAAGTGGGAAAAAAGCAAGATTTTTTTTGTTTTTTTCAGAGATAGCAGAGGTTCACAAGTATCAACAAGTTATAACAGTGCAGTAAATGACCCCACACAAGAGTGAAAGGCCAAAGACAGATAAAATGCAAGTTTTGAGAAAAAAACGATTTTAAAAATAAGTGCAAACAGGAAATTCAGTAAACAGCTCTAGGTTGTGCTCTAAATACAGTTACTAATGCAGAAATCAAGTTTAACAAGCCAGAAAATGCTCATTGGTAATCCTAAAACTAAGGAAGATGCTATCAATTGTTTCAGTTTGCAGAAAGCTGCTTCTGCTTCTGTTGTCCACTGTAATAAATCCTGTGCTGCTATCGGCTTTTTGAATATCAAATTAGTCAGTGGAGCAGATTCCAAAGCATAATTTGGTATCCAACTCTGACAAAAGTTAGTAGTTCCCAGGAAGGACATCATTTCCTTCTTGGTAGTTTGTCTGGGTGCTTGTAATATTGCAGTTTTTCTGTCTTCGTCTAATATTCTGCCCTCTTTGGATATTACATATCCCAGGTATTTAACCTGTTTTCTCCAAAGTTGCAGTTTGTTCTTGTTTATCTTGTGTCCTTGAGTAGCTAAAAATTGTAATAATGCTATGGTATCTTCTCTGCATTCTTGCTGGGTGGGGGCTGCCAGCAGAATGTCGTCTACATAAAGTAAAATCTGACTACCTTTCGGTGGGATAAATCCCGCCAGGTTACTTGCCATTTCTTGTGCAAATATCGTTGGACTTTCACAATATCCCTGTGGTAATCTCGTATATGTATACTGTTTCCCCTGAAATGTAAATGCAAACCAATATTGGCTGTCTGAGTGTATCAGTATCGAGAAAAATGCATTGCTAATATCTACCACAGAAAAATACTTCTGTTGAGGTCTCAAATCATTCAGTAAGGTGTGTGGATCTGGCACTGTTGGTGCCCTGGGTATAACTGCGTCATTCACAGCTTGTAGATCTTGGACCATACGCCACTCCCCATTTGCTTTCCTAACAGGAAATAAGGGTGTATTACATGGTGAATCAGGAGATTCTATTAAGACTCCTTCCTTAAGTAAGGCTGCTATTATAGATTTGATCCCTATCTCTGCATCCTTTCTCAAGGGATATTGTCTTTTCTGAGGTCAAAATGATGATTTTGGCGTAATAGTAACTGGTCCTGCTGTACGAATAAGTCCTACATCTGATTTTCCTGTCAACCAGAGAGTCTCTGATATGTCTCGTAAGGCTTTTTCCTCTTCCTCCAGTAAGAGTAATACTCAGCTATCCTCACTTGCCTGTGAGTGCACAGCTGGGTGTGTCTGTGTTAGCCAATTCAATTTCTGCTTCTGTACTCCTTGTTCAGAGAGTTCTAACTCTGTCTGTTTTTCCCACCTCGTGACTTTTTCTCCTAAGTCTGCCCACTTCAGATTTCTATTTTTAGTTAAGCTTACATGTGGCAATCGATTAGATTTGTAAAGTGCTAAAAACTCCTGGGGCAATGAACAGCTTATTACACTATTTCCTCCTGTGTCCCAGTACAAATTTCGTAATACTAGCCTATTAGCATAATTTTTAAACAACTCCTGCTCATATTATTTATCAGGTCCTGGTCTATTACAGTAATATAGAGTACAATGCAACAAATGCTGTTTATCAGTGTCAAGGGAGGGGGATTTGCTGATGGCTACGTTTATCAGTTCTTCGGTTACTGCCCCTGGACCAGTTGTAACTAAGTCCTGGCTGTACCAATAATATGTTTCACCCTCCGGTCGCACCACAAAAGTATCCATTTGTCGCTGTGCTTCCATACCCTGCATGGTTGGAACTACGGCTATGCCAAATATCTGCATCAAGTCTCTGCCCAAGAGATTTACTGGGCATTTTGCAGAAACAACAATTTTGCTTTTCTGGGTCATTCCTGAAACGGGGTCAGTTATTGCTATGTCATGGGAGAGTGGCTCCCGATACAGCTGTCCATTAGCTGCTTTCACTAATATGTAATCTGGTGATTCTGAATCTTCTGAGAGTTTTGAAGGATGTATCAGGGTCCGTGAAGCCCCTGAGTCACACAGAAATTTGACTTCCCTCCCCTCTACCAGAAGCGTAACTTCCGGTTTCATGTCTGCTAAGTAGAGCTCTAGGCTCAATAGTGCTAAGTCCAAAATTTCATTTTCTTCATCATCTATGAATTCATGTACATCCTCTATCCCTTCTGTCACATCTTCTACCCTTGCTACCACATCTGCATTTGTCTTTTTCTGTTTATTCTCATCCAACGATTCCTGACTATCATATAGTCATTCCTCGCCCTCCTTAACTTCCGTAGTTACCTTCTTATTTAGCCTGCAATCCCTTGCCAAATGTCCCTTTTTCCCGCATTTAAAACATTCACCCCTTTTCTTTCTTTCTTCAAAATCTTCTGATCGATTATCAGATTGTTTGTTTCCCTGGGTATTTTTCTTACCCTTCTTCCCAGTCTGTACTACAAAAACTTCTGACCCATCTTCTACTGCAAATACTTGAGCTTTCTTTTTCTTTTTGCTATTAAAATGCCTTTTGGCATGTCTTGCATATTCAAGTAATGACTGTAACCTACTGGTACGATGATCTACCATGTGCTTTGTAATAAAGCTGCTAATGGGAGTAATACTGCCTTTTAAGAATGCATTCTTTAGCTGTTGCTCATATGGGGAATCATGTGTTTGATCTTCAGGTACTTGCATTCCACAATGGTTATTAAAACATTCTAATAGTCTAGCATAATATCTATCAACAGTTTTGCCTTCTTGTTGTATGCACTGATTAATAGAAGTCCAATCAGCCCTAGGCTTCCATTTTTCAGAGATTCAATCTGTTAGACCTTTCACTCTGTTGTCCAGTTCTGCATTACTATGTGGGAATGGTCTAAGCTCTGCATCACGGGGATTCCAGTTGTCACTGATCATGTGACAATCTGGACCTACAATTTGCCTAACTACTTTTTCTACTTCTTCTCCATTCAAATGGTAACTTAACCTCATGCCCTGTAAGTCTTCTAAGAATTTTCTAAAATTAACTTTCAGATGGGGAATTCCCTCTGTGGCTTTCCGGATATCTTCCGGTATCCACGGTCTATAAACTAGAAGAGTCGGATCTTGTCCTGCCTGTCCTGCCTGTGGATTTGGTACTTCTATGACTGGACATATCTCTTCCTCACTCATAGTTTGTGAATTTCTATTTATTTCATATAATTCAATATCCCCTCTCAAGTTACATGTTCGAGACCTAGTCTTGATAGGATCCCTGACAAACGGTTTTGATTTTGCAGAAACAGCTGGGTATAGCGGATGTGGATCAGCTTGTCCACTTGCTTCATATTCTGGTAACAGAAGCGGAGGGGGTGGAGGAGGGGCTGTTGCTATTACCATGTTATTATCCTCCTTGTCTAAGAACATTGCTTTTGAATTTTTAATCTTTTGTTCCCTGTGATTTGCTTCCTCAAGCCACCTGTGTGCCTGAGGGACTCCTAATTGCCATTGCTTTTTTAGCTGACCTTTTGCGTCTGTTTTAAGTTGTTTATCTAAATTACCATCAAATTTGTATTTATCAACCCATTTCGTATATTACTTAACATTATCGGCACGCTGTAATTGCATATATTTTGCGTCTTCGGTTAGGGGCGGGTCTCGGGAACTTTTTGTGCACTGATTTCCCATGTTGCCTTAGCTAAGCTGTAAATTGTTACGTAACCCTTCTTATCACATGGTACAATGATTTTACACCTTTTCACAGTTTATCTAGAATAACAGTCTACCTATTCTGTTTCCCTGATCTATGACAAGACAGTAATCTTTTGTTCCTGATCTACGCATGCAAATCCTCCTGACAAAAAGTTCTGTAACTAGTCCCTGATCTAAAACAGAAAAAAGGTAAATTCCTCCTTACCTGACCCTCCATGAGTTGATCCACCGGATCGTTGACTCGTCCTCCAATCCCAGATCAGAAACAGTGGCTGGCCTCTTTTGAACGACAATTCAGTCGGAGGTCTTTCAAAACAGAAGAGCCGATGTGGCCGCTTCTCCGTACGGGTACATGCCACCGGGCCCAATTCTGACCTAGGCCTAGAGTGAGAGGTACTTTCCGGTCCGAAGGACCAAACTGTCAAAGGAAAAATATGCTTTAAAAATGAACAAAACATGGTAGGTTCAGGTTAAGGCACTTTAATCTTGCAGCAAGGAGACAAAAACGTGCTATTACAGAGTTTGTCTAACTAGAAACAGGAAATACTTTCATTTTTATACACTTTCTAATAAGACATTGCCTACCAAGCTGACGTAACAAATTACGAGTCTTTTCAACATCACTTATTGACAATTAGTCTCATGAATTTCTGCTGATTTATCAATTTTTGTGAGAAACTTCCTAAGGAAAACAATGTGGCCTTGATTACCACCGGTTAGATACATGCAATGTTACCATTCAAGGTACTATGGCTAATTCAAGCACAAAGCTAGCAGTTCATTTCTCTAATAATCCTTTGCCTACATTATCTCTAAGCTACTGCAGCTGCACATGTTCTCATACTTCGAACAGAGCTGATTGTTTAGAATCATTACATTTACAGGATATAGCATTGTTCACTCATTCACTCCTGACCTAGCAGATAAGCACCTGCTTCTCAAGTACATTTCCAAAAGGCATAAACATGAATATTGCTGTGCTAGCAATTACTAGGTCAGAGGGCATCTTGCAAGTTTCAGAAAGCACACTGCAGTTTCAAAAAGCATCTTTTCAATCTCATATGAAACTCAATTTATATATAAAACAGTGCATATAAAATAGAATGAAAAACGTGTTAACTCATTTAGCTTCTAATTAGCGTTAAGCATACACACATTAATACATATTTTTCTGACACCCTGCAACTGGTCACAAAGCCATCAGGGATATGTTTTACTTACTTCAGTTCTATCTGTATGCTCTTAAATTGCATTTGCTGCTAATCTTTAAATACTGTTTATTGTGCAAGAATGTATTTCATCTGGAACATATCTTGCCTTTTTTTGTTAGTGAAAGTAAAGAATTGCTGGCTAACTTGCAGTTTTTTTCTGACTGGCTGCGAATTTTAAGAGCAGTTTTTTAAGTGTGTTGCATAGCAGGACCTGCTGCTCTACTTGGCTGGCCTGCTCTGTACTGCATTTCCTTGCTATGCGCCGCTATAGGATTAACCAGTCCTAATCAGCTTTGACCTTGCTACCAGCCCCAAGGATATCAGCAAATTATTTTATTTTTTTTTTGTAAATCCAGCTCCATTTCTATGATTTTAAAGTGCATTTAACTGTAAGTTGTTAATTCTGCTTAATGTGCCACAGATTTGTTCATTTAGGACACTTTTTTAACTTTCTTCCAGTGAGAGTAGGGCATTTTGTGCTGTCCTGGGCATTCTGCCTGTTCTGGGCTTAATTTACAGTTATGTTTTTCTCTAATTAGCTATTATAGTATAGTTTTTATACTGTGTTGTATGACATGACCTACTGCCTTATTTGGTTTGGCTGCTTTGTGCTACATTTCCTTGGTGTCCACTCATACTGGACTGACTTTTTCTAACCAGATTTGACATGTGTAGCATTGTATAGATGCAATTTTTTTTTTCCCCTCACAGTTCAGTTGCTGAAATTGTTGTTATATTGGCTCCTTGTTTCTCCCAGACCAGTTCATAGTCTTCCTCAACAGTTATTGATGTCTACATTTCCCTTTGTACTTCAGCTAGTTATTGACAGCACTATATTTAGCTGCATCCAAGCATGCGGCAACTGAGCTTGACAAATCCTAGAAGTTATTGCATGGCACCTGAGCCTACTGATAGTTTGAAGCACATATTAAATGCACATATTAAATGCAGGTAAGACTCTGTCTCTGAATGGAATCCTACCCTCACCCAGAATTATGCCCATTTAAAAAGAAAAGATACCTGGCTTTAACATCTCACTAAAAAAACTTGGTGTTATTGTAGAGGGATTCAATATGTCTCAGCTTGGGACAAGATGGTCAACAGCGCAATTTGTTTCACCAGTCATGGCCTATACCTTTCATTTCATAGAATTTACATACTGGTCAAGTTATTCGCTGCCTCCATAGTGTATTTTGTTTGGTAAAGTCCACCTTCTGGGCATTCCAAAAAACAAAAAAGACTTGCAGTAAATTCCAGTATGGATCACATCAAGGTTGTACTACTCAGTGTCAGGAATAAACAATAAATTGAAGATCTTGAAGCTCTCCTGCAACCTGAACATCTGCATCAGTGTTGTAAAAGACATTTGGTTTCAGTATAAAAGCTCCACTCCCTCAGTATCAAATTTCCGCACCTATCATGCATGCTGGGTAATGTGGGGCAGTATCAATAGTGGTCATAGCCACAATTATTTTAAACAGATTCCCTGTGACTCACAAGCAAAACTTATTGAACTTCTTATTACCCTAAACATGATAAATGTTTAATTTGTGGCCTGCTAAAGATCACCTTTTATGTTCCTGAAGATCCGCAGAGGCTCTCCAAATGTACCTGCTGAACTACCTGTAAATAAAATGCCTTTTCAATGTCTGATTTCAGCTATCCATTGATTAACTGGAGCATTTATGCACAAAATTTGGGTGCACCTAATAATTCCTAGACTTAACAAATGCTAATTCCCTTGTACAAATGGTTAACCAGCTTAATAGGGGGTTTAACTCTTCTTAATCCCAACTTCACTAACATTGCACCTGCTTGCACTACTTTTGTAGTACTCTCATTTTTGGTCAAGCCTGATTTAAAAAAAAAACAAATCTTTAATCTTTCCTTTACGGCACCTAAACCAGCCATAACAAAAACCTTTGTATTCAAAGACTTTGAAAAGACAAACCTGTGAAAACTACATGATAAGATCTCAGACTTCAGCTGTAAGATTTACATCTCCCATGTACCTCGACTGTCACTTATGCCAGTGTATTTTACTCCTGTCTAACAAATGGCATGAATCAGCCAGTTCTAATCAAAACTGAATAGCATGAGAGATGTAAAAATGAATACAGCCTTGGTAGAATGCCAGAAATAATAAGCTACATAATAACAAATGTATAATTAAACCTATAATAAATCAAAATCTAACCAAATTAAAAACTATCAGAAAGGTCAGCAAAAATCTGAAAATTACCATAAGGAATGCCAAAGTAAAACACCAATTAAACTTAGCAACCAAAGCCAAGAATAATTATAAATTGTTCTTCATCTACATCAGATGATAAAATAATACTTAATCCTATAAAATAATTCATAATGGAATTAACACTCTATATCTAAAGATATTGCTAGTATACTTGCAGAAAGCTTCAGTGCCAACATCACATCAGAAACAGTCATAGACTTTCCAGAAATTCCCCAGCACCCTTCCTCCCCCTAGAATTACTAACTGTATTCTTTAAAGCTAAAAATGCTAGTTATACGGGCCCTGACAATATACCTTGTTATAATGACAAGCACTCCCTGTCTGATCACCTCATAAAATTGTTCTACTTAAACATAGCCAGAAGGTATGTTCCTCACTTATGGAAAATAGTTATTTTGCAACTCCATAAAGTGAGCCCCACCTCTGATTCAGAGAACTATAGACCTGCCAGTTGAACAAATATAATTTGCAAAGCCATGGAGTGCATTATACCTGATTATATAAGTTCCTGTATATTGTTGCTTTATTACCACAGCAATATATTTTTTTTTTCAAAAGGGAGATCATGTATGCTTAATTTAGTAAACTTCTTCAAGAACGTCATTGAAGTTGTAGATAGCAGCCATGCATTTTATGCATAGTACCTGGATATGGCCAAGGCCTTTGATACCATGTATTTGTTTGTTTGTTTGTTTGTTTGTCTGCCTGTTTGTTTCTTGTTAACTCTGTAAGTTAACTTGTCCAAGGATCATTTGAGGCAACTACAGTCTTATAATAACAATAGTTACTAATATCCTAATTTACAAGTATCCTACATTAAGTTAATTTCACTAGACAATACAATAAACAGAGGCATTTACTATATTTTGGTTACACTTCGGTATCTGTAAAGAAATATATAGAGTATAATAGAGATAGTAATATAATACAGATGACGTTACTAGTAAAAAAAATCATTAGAAAATATAGGAAGTATAGCTGAAAATACATACAGAATAAATATAATTTGTACACATATTTGAGACACATTTGTACTTAAATAAGGTATAGCACATTAGGCCTGAAATTAAATGCATGCTGACAAGTAATCATTTTCCTAAATGAACATCAATCTGTATCTCTGAAGCAGCTGTAATTATATACACAATCCCCCAAGCTGAAAGTGTATGTAAATCTAATGACCTAAATGTAGACCTTTATATTGCAAGATAATTAGCAAACTTATTGATATATAGAACCTACATAGTTAATGTAGAAAATGTCACCTCAAAAAACAAAAAGTTGATTAACAGAGATCCTTAGGACTCAGTGCTAGTACCCCTTCTGCTCATCATATGCTTCCTCTGTAAGGACAAAAGCATTGAGTTCTTGTTTTGTGTATCAGTTTGTTTTAATAATTTGCCATGAGGTTTGCAGCTGTTCGCTTTATTATTTTTTGTATAAAAATGTTATCATTCCTCTACACTCTGCCTGATTAGACTAACTGTAGAATACAATGCCCCTTTTAGTATGTATCAATCTATTCACCTCATGCAGAGACAAAGACTGCAGAGGTTCCTAACTAAGAAGATCACAAACTAAAAACACTCAGTTACAAAGACAGGCTTGAAGCTTTATGCCTGTACACTGCCTATTACAGACACTTGCACAATGATTCATGTCCAGCATTCTCTGCTGTTAAGGACCCAACACCCCTTGATCACTGACACCTCCACAAAACAAATGGATCCACAAACACTCAAACTAAGGACTTGAGTTTCCATCAACAAATAAAGAAGACCTGCTGGAAGGAAAGATTTATTACTCAACACCATCTCTGGAATAATCTTCCCTTACCTGTAAAACAGAGTTATACCCTAACATCCTTTAAGGTGAATCTTGGTAACAGAATCAGTGCCCATAAATTCATCCTAGGCTCAATTTGTTTTGTCCTCCTGGAGTCAGGACGTGTCCTAGGAGACTGAGTATTGGCAAGGTGATTATCGTCCATGGACTGATTCTGCCTTGTAAACTCTTTGAATCTATGAAAAATCTATGAATCTAGCAATTTGGACAAAATACATATAAAAGATGTGAAGGGTAGAGACATGGTGAAAGAACAGTAGAAGGCAAAGAAAAGGTAACGGAGGAGGTGAGAACAGCAAAGGTGCAAGTCAGAGGCAAGATAAAGAAAATGTCAAGAAGATGCCTAAAGGTTTTTTCAAGTACATTGCAAGTAGAAAGAAAGGAGGTATAACTGTCCAGATTGGGTAAAAGTAAGAGGGAGATCACACAATTTAGTGAAAAAGTAGAGGTATTGGATGAATATGCTGTCATTATAGTGAAAAAGTAGAGGTATTGGATGAATATGCTGTCATTATAGTGAAAAAGTAGAGGTATTGGATGAATATGCTGTCGTCATGAATGAAAGGGATGAGAAAGCTGCATTCTGGGAGGCAGTTGGAAAGAGTAGGAATTAATATTGGACAGAGCAGGAGGCGGTGGTAAGCAGCTGGCTATCTAAATGGGGGACGAGGCACATGGAAGAAGTGGACTGTCTACCATACTCTTCAGGAATCTGGCCAGTAAGCTGGAAGATTCCCTTACATATATCATCAACTGATTATTGTCAAGTGTACACCTGCCTGAGGTCTGAGAATCAAAAAGCATGGCACCCTTGTACAAGGGTAAGTTAGGAAAATCTGTGTAAATAGATATTTACTAGTCTAACAGTTGTGTTAAGAATCATGACAATAATCCTGAGGGATTTCCTAGAAAGCAACAATCTCTAGGATAATAACAGACATGAGTCCATAGCTAGAAAGCATCTTTAGTGAAACCTTATCTAGTTTTACTGCTGGAGTATCGAAGAACTTAAGACGGAAGTACCAGTAGAAATGGTCCACCTGGACATCACCAACATGTTTGTCTTGGCCCTATATAAGAATCAGCTAAGAAATTGCAGTAGTTAATGATTAAGAACCAAGACTGAGAAACTGGATTGTGGCAGAAGTGTAAGTGTAGATAGGGTGGAGCAAAGGGGGCATCCACCCTGGGTGCAATGTGTCAGGAGTTGTTTTTTTTTTTCTCCTCACATAAACTTGAAGACCAGACACTGAGGACTTGTTACTCCTACTTAGGACATAAGTGAAGAGCACAACATCTGAGAACGGTGCTGTTTTTTTCTGCTTCTTAACTTGGTGTTGAGGGGTACCAGGTTGGTGAACATCACCAGGCGCCAGATATGACAACAATGGCTCTGGATTGTGGCATGGTTGAAGGGTAGGTTTCAGAAGGTTGTAGTGAGAAAAGCAATATCAGACATTAGGGAAGTGAATAGTGGAATACTGCAGAGGTTGCTCCTGTGTTCATTACTACTCAGTGGGTTCATTTCAGACCTACATTAGGGAACAGGGGACAGAGCTATCCTCTTTGCTAGTAACATAAATATAGTTGCTGAAGTAGCACATGGAGAATCATCTATGGAAGGGCTTGGAATGATTGAGCAAACCTTTTTAAAGGTGCATGTTGGAAGGTCACTGCAGACAGAAGAAAGTACATGTACCATACTAATTTTTGCTTGCACAGAGATGGAAATTAAAACAAAAAAGAAAACAATGGAAAACCACCAATTGTTAATGCCAAATGCAATAGAGATGAATTTCCACTGGCAAACTGTATGGATTAAGCAACTCATTTAAGCCCCTAAAAGCTCCTGTTAAACTCTGAAAAGGGGAAACTCAAGTCTAGTAGGTTTACTTGATTAAGAAAAAAATGCATTTATCCAGTTTTTAACATTCTTGCCTATTTGTGATATTATGTATGCTGATTAGTCAAGCTAGGCACTGAAGGTGTACATTATATTCCACATCTAGATTACTGTTACTATGTTAACATAGTATTTCTAAAAAATTGCTGCATGCTGAATGAACAATATCTTGACAGTTTCTAAGCACACATGAACATTAAGAGATGGCCTGACATATATGAAGTGCTGTTATACTGTTTATGCATTAGCAGATTGCCACGTAGTATGCATGATATGACAAAAGGTCTCTCCTGACACACCCAGGGTTGTACCACAGTAGATAAGAAGCAATATCTCAGAAAAGCTTAAATGCACACATTCTAATAACATTTACTGAAGCTCTTTATATTATGAGTGAATGGTACACACAAAAAATATATTTTTGCAGGGGAGACAAAGCCTATTCAATCCCCATAAGGGAGACTTAACCTCCCCATAACACCCTTACTTTTATTCTGAGTTAAGGGTCACTGCACCATGGAGACTGGTCCCTAACAGATAAACTAAAACATGTATCATTCTTTTTCCGGGAGTTTCTAAAATCAGTCTACCCACTAAACACTATCATATAAGCACTATGACCTTGTTCATATGTACAGTAAGCAAAGGATCGCAAGATATGGCCACCATGAACTAGCATGGCTGAGCAATTGTGAACAAAGGTTAAGGGAGCTGAGCATGTGACTGTAAGCCTGCAACAACTAGCAATATTTTCATATTTATTAATATGTTTAATATTTTTGTTTACCAGGGTAGTGGGATGATCCACAAGGGACTCATTTCAGCCACAACCTTGGTATGTTAAAATGCAAGTGAGTATGCAATAAAGTAGTAAAACAATATTCACATGACAGCACAAAAAAAAGAAACAAAAATAAAATTTGTTTACACAGTAGACTAGTCATACAGTATTTATACAGCAAAAAGCTTAATAGTAATGCGTAATCATTTATTCGTAGGGAAGTGGTTTGTTACGTAGATTACATAGATCACACATAGTCATTCAGAAGAGAATTTCAATAAACTGTTCTTGATAGTAAAAGAAGAGGGAAGATGAGAAGAAGGTAGATCTACTTATCTTATAAAAGAACAGACTGAATAGATTGCTACAGGGATAAAAATGCTAAGGTGAAGTGCTTCGTCCTGCATGTGTATAAGTAGCAGTTGCTATAAATGACTTAGAGCAGAATTGGAGCTATTGGCAGTGATGGTACAGTTATATTATTGGGGGGGGGTGAAACATTTGCACATTAATCTTTCTTGCAGGTGGGCTATAAGTCAGAAGTGACTGTAGTCAGGAATAATATGGATGTGAGAGTGAAACATCCCAAAGTTTGGCTGCTACTGTGGAGGAGTTGTGTTCTGTGAAGTAGAGTGAGAAGTTAGGTCTGGTGAGTATGTGGGCATAGTTTGCTTGAGAGTGACGCTAGTAGTGGTGTCTCTAGTGGTTAGCCTGTCACCTAAAGGTAGAGGAAATCAGTGTAAAGGGTTTTGTGGACTAGACTGAAGAGTAGTAAGTCAGTTCGGTCTCTTATGTAGAGCTAGTTGACACTTTGGAGTGTTGTGCAGTGGAACTAATTCAAGGTGAGAGAAGTATAAATTGGCAGAATTTGTTTAAGTTGGTTTGTAGGGCTTTCAGCTTTTAGTGTGTGAATATGCTAGTAGAGGTAAGGCATATTCAAGTTGAAGTTGGAGGACATTTTTGCAGATAGCTTATCTTCCATCTTGGAGAGACATTGTGAGATTTGGAGAAAGCCATAGAGAGTGAACTTGATTTTGTTTTTTCTTTTTTTCATTCTCAGCATTGAGTTGCATCTTTAAGTAAGGATCAAGTGTTACCTCAAGGTATATAAAGGAAGTAAAATTTTCAATGGGATGCAATAAGTATTAGGGATGGGAATGGAGGATATTTTGCTTATCTTTTTTTTTAAATAACATTAGTCATTTTTTGAACAGCCAAGACTGCAACTTATTGAGGGTGTTCCGGAAGTTGCAGAAAATGTTTTTGTAGCTGTCAGCAAAGTGACAGAAGATGACATCATCAGCATAGAGGATGATGTTAGAGGTTTTCGGGTCTAGGAATAATGAATTAATGAAGATGTTAAAAAAGAACAGGTCAGAAATGAGCCCATGGGGCACACCTTGCTGAGACAGGAGCAGCAGGAGATAAAGAGTGAACACAGCTCAGTATTTAGAGATGTTCAATACTTATTTCTGCTTTCATTGTAGGTTTCTGCTGCTGGCCTATCATGGGACTGCATCTGATTGGGATTCACTAAGGAAAGAATGATGGTGATGTGTGAATGTCAGGGCTGCCATCATTTTTTTTTCCAAACATCTTTATTAAATTTACACACATGACAAAGGCAATCTTACATTTAAATAAATGAAAAACATACAAAATTGTATCACTTTAGTTGCAAACAGTTTACATCACAGACACCGTTGAAACAACTGTAGTTGTAAACATTATACATCGCGTATAAACCATCCAGTCACTGTCAGTTAAGCATTATATAGCTCATTCAAATCCTGCCTCTTAAACCTCGCCCCTGCTCTGCATGTATTGCTCCCAGAATTCCCATTTTTCCTATGTAGTTTGCTCCTTCCATTTTCTAAATGTCCCAATTCCAGTTGTTTTATCCCTGTTATTATAGTCACTACTTCTAGTAAAGTTGGTCTAGACTTTGATTTCCATTTTCTAGTAATTGCTTTTTTGGCAGCCACCATAATTAGAGTCAGGAAGGCTTTACTATGTGTAGGCAATTCAATTCTGTAGCATAAATTAAAAAATTCATCTCCCCAGTCAGTCCAATCTGCTAACCCAGCATCTCTGACAGAGCAGTCCGCAGGGAATCTCGAAAGTCTGCCAGCTCATTACACTTCCAAAAAATATGCTCTCAGCTACCTCTTTCTTGCCCATCACACCTCCAACATTTGCTATCCACCTGAGGAAAAATTCTTTGGAGTCTACTTAAGGTATAAAAATAGCTATGTAAACACTTCCAGGCAAAGATCCTAAATCTTCTAGACTTTGTTGCATATTTGGGAGATATACATACATCCCCCATTGTCTCTTTGTGAATTGCTTATCCAGTCTCTCTTTTCAATATTTTCTAATCTCTGTCAGGGCTGCCATCATTAGCAAAACCATGCAACTGCAACACAGCTGCAGTGGCCTGGATGGAAGCTGAATTAAATATTGGCATGTTATAATAAAAAAAATTATACATGCAGATTTCTAAAGGATATAGTGGAGGTCAAGCAAACAATGAGAGCAATGCAAGGAAAACAGATGGAGGTGCATGGTCTAGTTTTCTGCTCATTTTCACTTTGATCTTTAATAATGGTAACATAGTTATGCATAAGGTAAAGCAATAATTAGAAAAGCAATGATAAAAAGGACAAGTTAAGGGAGACACAACTCTGTAAATCAGAATTATCAACCCTGGCCCAGCCTATAGTGTCTTTATCAATGCCATCTCACCTATACAATACTACACAAACTCCTTTTCTCTTATCATCCATATTAACATTAGAAGCATCTATAACAAACTACCATCATTCCATGTATGGCTTACTTTGTATTCATCTGACACTGTAGTAATAACAGAGACATGGTTAAAAATGAAACAAAAGATAATGACATGCTCCCACCGAGTTATATCATACTCTGGGCAGACAGAAAATGTAAGAGAGCTTGTGCAGCTGCAATACTCTATAAAAACACTCTGCTGATTACCCTGTTATTTCTAATATCCCCCCCGCCCCCCATTTGACAAAATTGAAATCCTCATACTGTATCTACTCTCAGACTAAATCAATGCAAATCCTTGTACATAACAGCAGCTTATATTCAACCCGGAAACAATCATAGCACAGTAGAAGATCTCTTCTATGGGGTTGTATCCTACATCTCCAACAAAAAATATTATTTAGGTGACTTTAATATTGACTGTCTGTCTGTCTGTCTGTCTGTCTGTCTGTCTCTCTCCATTAACAACCCACCTATACCATAAATATATATGGACTAACATAATTGATCACCACTCCATCTCACTTCAACAATTAAAATAACTAGGGTACCACAATAGACTGGATACTCACTTCTGTGCTAGGGAAAATCTGCAGCTTTGAGATCCTCTCAGACTCTTTATTATTTATTCATTTGTTTATTTACTTACTGGCATTCATTTACCAGGAAAGTCTGATGGAGCACTGCCCTTTTTCAGAGAAGGCCTGAAGAGAAAAGTTCCTTTATACAGACATCAGGGGCAACATTTGCATTGTCTCATCATTTATGGTCAGTTTCATTAATAAGCAACAATATATTGCTCAGCCATCGTTGACATCAGTTACATAGTTTACACTTTCAATTAAAAGTAGCAGTTACACAGTTTCTATATGAATACATATTTTTTAATACATAGCGGTATATGCAATGCAATATAATCAATATGCAAAGATTGTTAGGTTTTACATAGGAACATTTGTTACTCTAAAGACTTGTTCAAACTCTAGGATATAATAAGATAAGATAAAGAGTTAGAGCAGCTCAAAGAAAGGAAGGAGGGGAGGAGGCACAAGGAAGAGACAGGAAATAAGATGATACAGTAGGGTATAGTTGTGATATGAGTACAATAAGTTTAGTGCTGCAGAGAGTTATGGCATGAATTCATATAGTCGAAGTCCAACCAGTAAAAAATCCCCTTACTGTGGCAAACTGTATCCAATACGAACCATAGAAACAGAACAAAGAATAAAGAATAGCAGAAGCGCTCAGTTAAATTCTGTCCACTTTATTTCAGCAACAGCAAAGCTTTCAGGTTTCCCCTTCATCAGTGCTAACATATGTTAGCCCTTCAAGACCCTTCAAGAAGCAAGCCATCACTCACCAGTGGATTCTGAGGTACATTCATAAAATGAAGTAACCTGTCATTTCTATTCTGAGAAACATAAGAGAGTTGTTCATTATGAAGTTGTGAATGCCAGTGAGCATGGCAGAAGGCTTTGTGCCCAGCAAGGACAATGCTTCTTGAAGTGTCAGCTAATACTGCTCCAGAACCTGATGATCCCAGAACACACAATGTTATGAGAGAGATTGGAAATTACTTATATTGTTTTAAGAGGCTTCAATGCCAGAGACATCATTTTGAAGCCTGTTTGCATCTAAAGGTAATACCTAGAGGTCTTCGAGTACTTAATATGGCCATGTATGGGGATTCATACCCCTCATTGTTGGCTCAATGGCAATGCATTAACCTCAAAATAGGACAAGCCTATTTGAAATTGTTAATTGACTTTTTTTAGACCCATAGAAAATGAACTGTGCAATAAAATTGAAATGCAGCAAATGGAACTTGTCAAAGCTATTGGGAATGAAGCTGTTGACTTATTCCTCAATGGCTTTGACTTACTCGACAAGGTGTTGATGTATGAGAAAAGGCTTATTCAGCAAAAAAAGAAAAAACTTCCTAATGATATGAATGATTTTCATTCTAATCACATATTTACATGGCCAAGGACCCAAGAACAAGCCCAGGGGGAGGAACGTGAGCATCAGAGAAGAGAACCATTGGATGGGGTTAATAAACCAATAATGGAGGATATAACATCACCAACGCACGTTGAATCTGTGTATTCCACACCAGTGGCAAACCCTGAGCCACATACAGCACTTTCTTGCACAAATATCATGGTGACTGATTCACAACCTGCCATTAGACGTAAAACAGCCTCTTTGTCTCAAAAACTGAGGGAATAGTCTTTTCCCATTCTACCGCTTCCCTTCAGAACCAACAGAAGGAAATCCATCAACATGGAACCACAGAGAGGAGGGCAAAAAAAGGAAATAACCGCCATCTGTGAGCAATATGAGGACACTCAAGAAAATGTGGGCACCCATATCCATGGACAAGTATGGAACTTATCAAAACTTTCTCTCTTGAACAAAGGGCTGTTATATTCCTACAGACTCTGCTAACATTTCAGAGACTTTAATTAAACTTAGAACATTTGTGTGAAGTTTCTTTGAAATCTATGTTCAATACCAACTTGAACAATGACAATGTCAATCATTTTAGAAAGCCTAGTGTTTTTACCCCACAAATTGAATGAGTTTTAGAAGTATTTTTGAAAGCTTGTGAGGCTGATATGTATAAATTTTTTTCTAATAAAAATAGAACAAGAAGTTTTAAAGGTAAGGAATCTAAAATGTTTAAGTGACAATGAGCGTAAAGCATTGCATGATTTACAGTATGCACAGGACATAGTTGTTCGCCCAGCCGATAAAGGTGGGCCAGTTGTTGTTTTGGATAGATCTTATTACTTTGATAATATGGAATTAATGTTACAGGATACTGATTTTATAGAATTGTTAATTCCCAAGATATTTTGCAAATGCAAGAAAATTTGATGCATGTTTTAATGGAATGTGTGACTATGGAAATTTTGTCAAAGGAATTGTTTCAATATTTTATTGTAGAGTCTCCACTGATTCCCTTCCTTCAAGAGCTGTCCAAAATTCATAAAAATCCAGTACAGCCAGGTTTCAGACCCACAGTAGTGGAAAATGTTTGGTTAACAGAGCCCACCTCTATTTATTTAGATAAACAGTTGAAACCCATATTCGATGCATGTCCAGTAGTTTTGAAAGATTCAGAACATTTTCTAAGAGACTTATATTTAGTTAAGCCTGAGGTAGAGAGTTATGCAATGATTTTGCTTGTTACACTTGATGTTACCTCCCTCTTTACTTGTATTGCAAATAATGAGGGAATTAGTATGGTTAAGCCTTTTTTGGTTAGGAATGGAAAGTATATCTTACAGCATGCTGATTTCCTCTATCTCTTGTTAGAACTAGTTGTGGAAAATAATGTATTTGTTTTTATTGAAGTGTGCTACTGGCAAACATCGGGGGTAGCTATGGGAACAAGCTGTGTGAACAGTTATGCCAATTTAGTAATGGCCGAGTGGGAATACCATGATGTTAATAAATATGGAATGGATGCAGTCTTTTGTCGATGATTTTTTTTTGGTTTGAACCAAAGGTGACAAGGATTTGTCCGTTTTTCTTGAAGGGATAAATACTAGTAGTGCATTTTTAAAGTTTAGTATGAGCTATTCAGATGTTATAATAAATTTTCTTGATCTTGAGATCTGTAAAAACTCTGAAGGCAAACTTACTACACGACTATACAGAAAGGACTGTTATTGTCCTTCATATCTGTATAGGAATATTATGCATCCACAACAAATATTTCAGAATGTCTTTAAAGGTCAGGCAATGAGAATTTCTTGCCTTTCATGTGACACCTCTGACTTTGAACGAAGTCTATATGGGCTGAAACTTAATTTATGGATAGAGGTTATCATAGGGTAGAACTAGATGAAGCCTGTAGAATTCTGAGACTAGAGAGGTCAAGATGAGCTAAACCATATTTTCTTAAATATATGTGAGTTACCTCTTCATAAGCAGCAAAGTACTTTGTCTATGACTTTATCTTTTAGTCAAGATGTTCAAGAAATATGAAATATTATTCAACATAATTGGCGCATCCTACAGGTAGATGAGAAGGTAGGTAGTATTGTGGGGTCACAACCCAGGTTTGTATATAGAAACAAAAAGACACTTAAACAGCACCTTACCCTTAGCCCCAGACAGCAGTTCCTTTGAATCCCCCAGGAACTAGGAAATGTCAGAATTGTGCATTTTGCTCATTTATTGATGAGAATATTACTTTTAGACATCCAGATGCAGAGTATATATGTTATCTTAAAGCCCATGCTAACTGCAATATGAAACACCTAGTTTACCTGGCACATTGTAAAATATGTCCAGTCTTCTATGTGGGGAATACAAACAGGCGACTTAGGGAAAGAATCAGGGACCACAGTTATTGCACACAAAGAGGCTTACAGTATAATGCATTGCCCAAACACACCAAACATGCAGGGGATGAACATACGTTTTTATTTTTAGTGCTTCAAGTAATACAAGAGAACTGCAGGATGGGTGATATTACTAATCAAACTGAGATGCTGGAACTTAAATGGATTTTGAGGTTAGCTACACATTTTGGACATGGGCTTAATGATTATATTTCTTTGAAATCCATATTGAAATCTAAAACACTGAAGAAATGATTTTTTTCTCGTAAAAATTTTAAGTACATCATGCTCTTGGGTTTTTGTATTTGAAGTTTTTACTGAAGTTCTTATTTGTCTGTCTTGACTATGCCTTGTGTTAAATCATTTCACTTTAAAACTCTTGAATAGTTTAATTGATTAATTGAATAATATCTGGGGTGTAGATATATTGGTGGGGTAGGGGTTGTTTTTAGAAAATGTCAGATGAAGTAATGACACTAGTAACCAAAAAGTAGAGTTAGTCCAGAAAATAAACTAGTAATCCAAAAACCGGACAAACAAAAGGTTCCACACAGTTGCTGGTAAAGTGCAGTAGTTAATTAACACCACAAACGTAAAATCATTCAGACAACTCCACAGCAAATCACAAACCAAGGTCAGGCTATTTAGATATGCTCAGGATGAAGTAATGACACTATTACGAAAGCGCTTACAATAAACCAGTGTTCTTTTTGAAATTTTGAGTTTGGAGCCTGCCTTGTTTCCACACCAGTTTATACTACTTTTGTTGTTTATTGCATTCTCTCTGGTGTAACTAATTGCTGGAGTATTTCTTGGTTTTGCTGGTTTTCCTTTATTTATTTTGTGATAATGATAAAACTGTAACAGAGAATAATAACAAAAAGTATCTGGGGTATGTAATGAAATTTAATAGGTGGACAACTCTGGTCAAAAGAATTATACAAAAGAACTGGGCTATTCTGTGTTCTGATGTTGACCCGTTAAAAATAGTTGGTGATAAACCTAACTTTATATACAGGAAGGAGAACAATATAAAGCAATATTTATGTTATAAAGATCTAACAACTAACCATACTATGAGTAGACTCACTACACTCACCTCTAGGAAACATACCGATATTCCATGTTATAATTGCATATTCTATAAATACATTAATACAGATAAAAGTTTCATACATCCAATTGCTAACCAAGTTTTTATTTTTAATACCCCTGCTACCTGTAATAGTGAAAATGTGGTTTACCTTGCAAACTGCGTAGCATATAATTGCTTTTTTATAGGTAAAACAAATTATAAATTGAAAGATCGAATTTCTTCATATTTATCATAAATTAAGAGAAGAGTTGACACTAATGCCTTATTCAAACATATAGTAGAATATGCCAATAGCCATACTTTTAAGTTTAGAGTTCTTCAGCAAGTATCCAAGAATAAAATAGGAGGTGATATTATAAATACGACTGAATGTGCAGAATAGAAATGGATAAATTATTTCAGGGCAGATACCCCGCCAGGTATTAATGTGACAAACAGTATTAAACCAATTTTTCAAGTTCAAACATAATTGTATTTAATAATATACAAACCAGGTTCTATAATAATATAATAATTTAATATAATACTTATTTATGATATTTGTTTATATTTGTTTATGGTGTTTATAATATTTATTACATTTTGTAATATTTTCATAGTTTTTACAGTTTTATAATTTTGATTTTTTTATATGCTGTGAAACATTCTTTAAGAGTTTTTTTGTAAGGTCATATGATTGCTAATTAGTTAAATGATAGGCTGGCTATACTATGTTACAAACTATATAAAATAAATTATTACTATGAGTGTTTTTATTCTGCATTGATAAAGAGTCATTGGGGTTTGAAAACTTTCCGTTTCAATAAAGTGCTTTGTGTTTTTAGATGTTTGGACTCTTGGTTTTTCATTTGTGGACATACACTAATACTTGAGTCCATTTGGCTGCCTTGTATAGTTTTTTGCTTGCTACATCCATATAACACAAGGGATCTAGGACTGTTGAACAAAAGTTCAACAGCCTGAATCCACTATCACTGAACACACTTTAACGAAAGCGCTTTCACAGAAAAAGCGCTTTCGCTAAAGTATGTTAAAAAAAACATTAGATTTACTTTTATGTAGGGGGGCAAGCCCCCCTGCACCCCACATGTGGGGGGGATGTGCCCCCCACACCCCACACTTTAATATTCTCACTCCGAGATTGTACTAAAGTGAGGAAAAGGGAATTTTCCCTTATCCGCACAGTAGTACGACCGGCACAACAGGCATACTTATGCGAAAATGCTGCTTTGGTGAAAAGCATTTTCACATAAGTATGCTCACCCATTCGCGATTCAGTAAAAAGTGCGTTCGTGAAAGAGTCCTAGACCCAACACAAGATACCTCAGCAGACAAATCAACTAGCTACAAATATAAATGGAAGGTGTCTCTTTAATTTCTTCAAGTCATTTGGGTTTCTAATACCATGATGGGAATGGACCTCATTCCTATGTCAAACTATGATTAAAGTTCATAAATTTAGTATTGTTTCAATCTTTGATGTAGTAGCCAGAAGTGCTCTTCACAGCACCCGCAATTTGCCCAGAATTGATTCCTTCTGCAATTCATATGGAGTTACATGTGTCCGTAATATAGCTAGGTATGCCTGTAAATTCCTTTTATAAAACCCATTGCTCCTACTACCATTGGAAATGTCTGGGTATCCTTCTTCCACACCGCCAACATTTCTACTTGCAAATCCTGGTATTCTATGACTTTGTGCCTCTCTTGTACGTAAGACACTGTAATCACTGCATGTAGCAATTTCAATGATTGATGCTACTTTTGTCTTCTTTTCCTGGACTACTATATCTGGTTTTCTCGCATCTATTTTTTTAAACTGTTGGTAATGGGTGATCCCATGTGATATAAATGTCATCATTTTCTATAATGCTTTGTAGTTCATGTTTCCAATGCTTTTCAGCTACTTCAGTATTATAATGTTTTCACAATCCCCAATGCAACAGTCTTGCCACATTATTATGCCTTTCAGTATACTGTTATTAGTGCATCACACCCAGCAATAAGACGTGCAACTGTTTCCAATTCTTTTTTACAAAACCTGCATTTGTCTGTTCTTCACACATGTTCAATGGACTTTGTGAACCAACATGTACATAGTCCCTATCCTGGGTCACCAATATTAACCTTTCGTCTTTTGGTTTAAATTCATCTCTTCTTAACCATTACTGCATTCAGTCCTGATCGACATGAGGTTGTTTCAAGAGCTGTCAGTACTTGCAACTATATTTATGCATTTTCCAAAATTCTAGCCTTCTCAACTGATCATTCACCTTATATTCCTTCTTTTGTTTTTTGCACAATCAGTTGCTGCCTGGTTTTTATCTACGTCTGGTTTGATTTCCATTCCTACATGACATCGATATGCTTTTGCTCAACTAAGCAGGGAAGTCATCTTAGACTTATTCTCTTAATGTTTTAAAACTTTCACTACATTTGGATCCTGTAAAGTCAGCAGATATGTATGCAGTCCTACAAATGTAGATTTATCCATGTAATCAATTTCTAGAAGGCCCATACCTCCTTTAAAATGGGGAATATATAATATTGTTATACACTTGTTGTATCTTTCGGCTTTTCTGGGTTAGGGGTCACCACAGCGGAACTCCGGTCCGGTAATGATTGGCAGTAGATTTTTACATACCAAGTTGCCAGCCCTGATGCACAACCTTCAACGAAGGTACGCCCATTCATGCATATCTCCACACAGAAGATGCTTTAGCTGAGTATCGAACCGGACAATGTCTTACTGTGAGGCGACAACGCTACTGATTTTTATAAATCATTTGATAAGCATAAAGCATTTTTCTTGTCCAGCTGATCCAATACCTTTTGGGACCAGTCAATCACTCCAAAACTGTAAGTTAGGACAGGAAAAACAAATTGGTTTATTGCCTGGACTTTGTTCCTAGATGTCAAAGCTGGTTTCATTATTAATATTGGTCTTCTAAAATATTCCTTATTAAGTTTTATTAGCATTTGTTTGTGTTTTATTGTTGATCATTCATCAGTTCCCAAATATGTATACACTCCCTCTTGCCCAAGTTCTTTTACATCACATTCCTGTCCCAGGCTGATGTTTTCTTGATGCTGCAGCTTTCCTACTTTAAAGGTTGGTTCTGCACATTTATCAAGACCAAATGACATTCTTATATCATCTGAGAAAGCTTTGACCACTTGTAGTTGTGCTTTCAATTCCTAATCTGATGAACTATATAGTTTTAAATCATTCAAAAAAACAAGATGAGAAGTCTTTACACTTTGTTGTTTTCTGGGAGCCAAATTGTAGCCATGACCTAAGTAGACAACTTAATGAGTTAAGGGCAAGACAAAAGAGCAGTTGTGACAAAGGGTGCCCCTAGAATATCCCCCTTTGAATTTTTATCCCTGGAATAATAATTTGTCCTTTTTCATGGATTAACTGCAAAGTGGTTTGCCACTGTTTCATGGTCATTATAATGTATGCAATCAATGTATGGTGTATCTTATAAATTTGTAAGCACTCCTTTATCCACGAATTTGGGATGCTGTCAATGCTTTTTTATAGCCTATACATGCCATACTTAGAGTATTCCCCTTTTTACAATTCTCCATTATGATTTTATTTAACAACAAATGATCCTTTGTTCCATATGACTTTCTTTTATTACCATTTTGTTCTATTGCCATGATTGAGTTTTCTTCTAAATGACTATAAACTCTTATCACCAGAAATTCCAGTGTATAGTTTATATATCACTGGAAGGCAAGTTATTGGCCTATAGTTTTTAGGATAGTTTTTAGAATAGCTTGCAGGTTCACTCTTAAGGAAGAGTATTGTTTTTCCTGTTGTTAACCAGGTTGGCATCTATTCAGGATGCACATATAAGTAGTTCTTACTCATGGATAAATCTTCATGTAAAGATTTTAATACTTTTAACCAGACGTTAGGTACTGCATCTGGGCCTGGGGTTTTCAATTTAGGTGCTTTTCTTTATTTTGTTTCCATTTATTTGACTGTTACTTCATCCCATTTCATATCTTGTACATTTTAGCTTGTTATTCTTTTACTTCTTCCATTTATTCAGCAGCTTTTTTTATTTTCCATGGTATCTTCATAGATACTTCTACAAAATGTGTCTATTTCTTCTTTTTTGGTGGTGTTTCAATTCCTTTTGCCTTGTTTCCCAATTCTCTATAAAACTTTTTTGGATCATCAATAAATTGCTTATTTTGTACTGTTCCTTTATATTTATCTGCATATCGTCTACATTTTTCTGCCTGTGTTGATATCTCTAGTTTATTATTTTGCAATAGTATATGATATATCCTGTTCTGTTCTGATACTGTGTGTCGCTTTTATCACGTCTATCTTTCTGAATATTTTTGCTGATCTGTTCCCTCTTCTGCACTCTTCCAACAATGAAACTTTTTGTCTTAATTGCTTTATATTTTTCTCTATTTGATAACTCCATGGTGGTATTTGATTTCCCTTCCTTTCCATTACTGCCCTGTGTTTTTGTGATAAAACTTTATCTGGTATTAATTTAGCTGCACAGTAATATATCCTATTTACTTCTGTTATATCACATGAGTTTATATGAACAGTCCTGATTACTGTGTTCATTTATTTTATCAGACTTCTAACATGTTGGGCCTTATTGACTTTCTCTAGTCTATTTCTTTCATTGATCTTATTATGTCTATCCATCTCTATTAAATCAAGCAACTCTTCCATTAAATCACTTTCTTTTGAACTGAGAGCACATTCTTTGTTCTCCATTCCAGGGCATCTTCCTGTGCCATATTCTCTTCAGTTTCATCATGTGTCATCAGTTGTTCTTTTAAATCTAAACTCACTGGCCCACCATCACTCCACAATATTGACAGCATCAGAGTTGCCACAGTTTCCTGTTCCTTCCCTTGCTGTGCAACTCCAACTGAACTTTTATGCTGGTTTCCTACTGAAGATTCCTGAGTATCTTCATGTGACAACTGATCGAATGTTTCCTGCTTCACTGGTTTCTCCTTAATTTGAGGATTCATTATTCTATCCTACTGTGGTGTTGTCAGAGTTACATTTTCTTTACTAAATCCTTCACTTTGTAGGTAATCCATAACCTCAGTCTCTATTTCTTTAACTTCTCCATCACTAATCCTCCTTTCTACTTTCCCTGTTTGTTTTCTTATTTTTTGTATTGTAAAATTTTCCATATCTGGATGCTTTTGCCTGTATTTCTCTTCAAATATCTTTTGTGCTGCTGTTTTTGTATTGATTAGTTTTGCGTTCTCCTTTGCACAAATACTGCACCATATTAAATCTCTTTTTCTTTCCCATGTCCATCTCCCTGCTTGGGGAACTCACTGTTCCATTATGCTGTGATATAACCTGTGTTAGGCTTTCTACACTAAATCCTTCACTTTGCAGGTATTCCATAACTTCTGCTTTTATTTTTTAACTTCTTTTCTAATCATGTGTTCTACATTCCCCCTTTGTGATCTTATTTTTTGAATTGTGAAATTTTCCATATCTAGGTGCCTTTGCCTGTATTTCTCTTTCAATATCCTTTGGGCTGCTTTTTTGTACTGATTAATTTGTCTTCCTCCTCTATATAAATATTGCACAATACCTGATCTCTCTTTCTTTCCTATGTCCATATTTCTTTTTATACCTTTCAAAAATCTCTAAATTTTGTTCTTTATACTTTCACACCTCCTTGATAGCTTCTTTTTCCAAACGGCCCAAGGTGTCTTGGTCTATATAATGTTTTTCATGAATCTGTTGTACTAATGAACACAAATCTGCATCTGAAGCTTTTGACAGTTTTTCTTGCGCAAGTGTTTTTTTTTTCCTCTAATTTCTCTCTTTTTCACCTCTGCTCTCCTTGAACAAGGGGCGGTAGGTGCTGATTTTAGTGTTTGCTTGAACAAGACATCCTTGGGAACATGGGTTGAACTTGCCTAGGCTTGTAAGGGCCCTGGGGCCATTAGTCTCATAACCTCCTATGATCTTATGATCCTATGATATCTTCTGTTCAGAAATTCTGGGGTTCTTGTATAATAGTAACAATATCTAATTTCTTTCTTATCCTCAGTAGTCCACTTTATCATCTTTATGTATCTTCTTTGGACTATCAGTTTTTGTGATTTTTGTGGACTACTACTTCCTTCTAAAACAGGGGGCCATCATCTCTCTGAGGCTGGCCTAGGCCCATTGTAGGAATGCCTCTGTGTCTTGAGGATTCAACATTCTTATTTATTCTACTCCTGGCACCAGTGTGCCTGCGAGGGTTCGGCACTTTTTTATCCTGGGACTTGTGCACCCAGCTGTCTTTTTTATTTTTAACCTATTTGTGTCCATCATATGTTATATAAAATATAGTTTATATATCAGTGTCACCTAGGTGAGATTTTGTAAAACACAGGGTTCACCTCATGAAGGTACCACTAAGTCTTGAGGATAAATTCAACTCCAGCAATACTACTTTTTATCATTTCTCCATTTGGACCCCAAAAGCCTCATAATGAAGTTGTCAGTGTGACTTAAAAAATGCATTAAATATAATTGACTGCAGCTATTTAATATTTACTTTTCTGCTAGCTTATCATGAGATTCCATATGATCTAGAAGGTAATCAGAAAAGAATGATGGGGCAGAGATGTCAAGGATGTCACAATTAACATAATGTATAACTGAAACCCATTCAAAACACAGCTGAATTAAAGACTGCCAGTTTGTGAAAAAAAATAATTACTTGTAGGTAGCCACAAAATATAGCAAAGACAAAACATAAGAAGAGATCCGTGTAAGAAAAAAAGGTGGAGCCACAAAATCTGTTTTCAGCTTATTTTCATTTTTGCTTTATGATAGTAATAGCTCATCTGACTTGTATAAAACACAAGTATACTTTTGTAAGCAATGAACTTTATTAATCATGCTTATAAAAATATTTCAGTCATGTATTCCAGTTATAAGCATGTAGTAACCATAATATAGTACATACTAAAAACATAAATTAACAGAACACAAATAAGAAAAAAATAATTATGAAATGTGCTTTACATTGTACCAGTAAGTATATTTGCATTTTAGTAGAATTGCTTTCATCCATTAATTTAGTACAACTGATTGTCCATTCAGTCTATCTTTCTAAAGTTTTCTTCTTCCATTCATCAGCAGTAGCAATCACTAGTTCAATTATTATGTAAATTAGGTTAATAATTTCACCTGTAGGGGAGGTCTGTTTTGCCTTGGTATGCATTATACATTTCTTTGACCTAACATTACTAACTATAAAAGTCAGATTTCTGAATATGAGTTAAGAACATCATACTTTGCATAAGGGGTTGCTCTATCAAGTTTATACTGTCAGACTAAAATGTGTCCAAAATCCTTTATAAATTATTTTTAAATTTACTTAAAATTGGATGTCCCCAGAAAATATTCTTCCAATCCTCAATTTCACTCCTTACACATTTTTAACAGTCCTATGTCAGACTGGAGCAAATATAACTGATATTGCCAACCAAAAAATATAACTTTCTCAATCTGGTGACATACCTTGGAGCAACTAATACCTTATGCCATCTGTTCCTTGAAAGAGGAACTTGTAAATCCAGGTCACATAGAATTCTATACACTCAGTACTCATCGAACTATCAGCTGACAACCTATTACAAATACTTTCAATCACCCCTGAACCTTTATGTTTCCTCCTAACATTTGTAATCCTCCAAAGCTATTTTTTTAACAGTAGAGGCAAATTTAGTTTTCTGCAGACCATTAACAACTTATTCAAAAATTAGTTTGTGTTCTATAGATTTGATATTTATCTGCAAATATACTCTAAAAAATGGGAGTATCATTTACAAAAATGTGTTCCGAAAATCAGAGAATGAGGCAACTATCAAGCTTCTTTTTTAACTCCAACAGAAAAGTAACCTGAATAGCTGCATGTTGAAACTGAAGTAATGTCCTTCAACTATTCAGTACACTCTGTTTTCTGAGAAGCCCAGTACATTTCTTTCAAAAATATTAAGTATTTCTCACAGCAGATTTACTGATAAGGTCTTTTTAACTTTAATGTTTTTGTAAATGCCCAGTGTACCCCATTCCTATTATAAACATGTTCTTTACAGAGAGCTACACTTTTGAATAAATCATTTTCCAGATCATATGTGAATTGGCTGCTTTAGTGTTTAATTCTAGCTCTGGAAACTCTATCCCCCCATCTTTAGACAGTGTGTAAATTTCTCACCGTAATCTATGGGCCAGATTCCAAAAGACTTACTCTCGTTGCAAGGGACTGACTCAAGTGTAAGGCCTATATATAAAGGTGGCTTACGCAGGAGTAAGTCACTTACACCAAGATCAGTTCTTTGAAATCGGGCCCTAAGACTTTTGCCAGTCCAGAGAAAGTCTAAAACCAGCAATTTGAGTATGTTAAAAGAAATACCCACAGGGTATACAGAGAACACCTGAGCAGCATATAAAACAAGTGGTAGGATAAACCATGCAACAGCCTGTACACACTAAGGAAGGTCAATACAAATACCCCTCCACATTAATAGCATATCTTTAGACTTTCTGAGTAGTTCTGTGTAAGTTTATTTGACTAGTACATCTAAGGGGTCTGCCAGTCTCGCCCCAAGATATTTTAGTGGATCATTGTCTTCCAAAACTGAGAACTGTGCACAAAGTCTTAAGAGCGGGACATAATGTAATCCATTTTAATCCATTTTGCTTTTGTAACAATAGTTTTGTAACTGAGACATTGCCAAACTTGTCTAAAATGTTAAATGATAAGTGTAGACCCATGCTGGGATTCTTAAGATAACAATCAAATGATCTGTATAGATGAAAAGTTTTAGAGAATGTCCCATAATGGCATTTAGCTTTCTGTAGTAGAATGTGTTAACATTTTAGCTAAGGGCTCAAGATATAGTGCTAATAAAACAGAGTGTAATTAGCATCCCTGTCTAGTTCCTCTGCCAAGCTTAATTTCCAAGGACAGGAACCAATTTCAATTCTAGATGTAGCTTTCTAGTGTAAAAACTTCAATACCCTCAAGAATGAAAAAGAAAAATGAATATATTCAAGCATGGCAAAAAAATTAATCCCATTCTACTCAATCAAATGCTTTGTCTGTGTCTAAGCTAGCTGTCAATAGCATACAGCTTTTATACCTGCATCATCAACTAAAAAAGCTGTCTTAATTACATTATCTGCTGCATCTCTTCCTGGGATACAACCAGCATGATTCCAGTTTATTAACTTGAGCATTAGACCTACCAGTCTACTTGTTACAATGACCATAAATAGCTTAAAGCTATGATTTTGTATTAACATTGATAAGATTTCACATGTAGTGACTAAGCACATGGTTTCAAAACAACTATCATGGTAGTTTCTGTTCAAAAACACTGGGCAACCATAGAAGTTATATTGTTTGCCAGTTTGGTAAAATTGGTCACAAATATATCTTTTCCCCATTTGTATACCCTATCAGTTTACTATCTGGCCCAGGAGATTCACCATCTTGCTGTTTTAATAGTACATTTTTTACTTTTTCTAATATTATTGTCCTGTTCAGAGTATTAAGCTATTATTCTTGTAACACCGAAAAGTGTGGATACCTCCAGAAAAGTAACCAACTCTCTATTTACTGCTTTCTTTTGAAATGTTGGCACTCATAATGCCAAGTGCCAGCATTCAATAAAACCCTACCAAAGATACAAGAGAGGAGTGAATATCAAACATCACTCTTCTCCCTTTTGTAAGGAGTCAAGCCCACCTGTACTCCTCACACCCCTAAACTTATATATGCTAACTCCAAGATAACCATACCTTGGAGAAAATGAAACATTCTAAGAAATGGCCATCTAGGACTTAATATATCTAACTCCATTTATTCATCCATTTTGTCTCAGCATTATATATCTGAAGCAGGTCCCAACATTTTCAAATGGCTACCCTTTCTGACAGCTAGAGGAAGTACTTCTGTTGCATACAAATATTTATTTTGTTAGTATTACTTCTGGTTTGGTCTCTGTCTTACCAGACTTAGGATTAACCATTCAAGTGACCAACCAGTCTTTGTTTCCAGAGTCTGACTGCCAAGAACGTTTGAATGACTACAGAGTAATTGGATCTGTTAGCTTCAATCTTATTTTCATTTGCTATACTTTATATGTTAACAGGGACTCTATCTGGGTCTTTAACAATCCATTTATTGCTTTTGACCTGTGCCTTCAACAATTCATAATTTCTCTTAATCACTTTCACAAACAAATAGGTTTACCTTCCAGAATCTCAAAAACTGCTGATTTCTAAACTGCATTCTTTGTTCTCTGGGAATATGATCAGAAACATGCTAAAGGATGGGAATGAAATTTAGCAAATGTATAACTGTGTTTGTTAGCAATGAAACTTTTTTCTATTCTCATGTAATAGTCACATCTTCAAGAGTAACAGATTGAGATCATTTGTGAAAAAGCAAATATACAGTAAAAGCCTCATGCAGCTAAAAATCCAATTATCACCCTTCCTGTAGCCAGGTGGTATAAGGCAAACACTCTGGACTGTATTTCATCAACAAAAAGAACTAAATTCTAACCTTTTGCCCGTATCCTTAATCCTTCTTAGAAGGCAAACCACTGCCTTGATAACATAATTATTTTGGGTAGCTTGGAACATAATGTGAGGTATTGATCAACAAGTGCAACAAGGTAGCCTAGGAAAAGACCTTCTAGCACTACAAATCTAATATAGGGGTCATTCACACGTTCTTTTATTTCCAGAAGTAAAAATAACATTGGGGGAACCTCTTACATTATTATTTAACTCACTAATATCCCAGGGTAAGAGTTTACAGTTATTCATGTAAAATGATCAAATTATTAAGCTTGTCCACCCTTTGTAAATTACCTCAGCCACACAATAATAGAACAAGACAGTATTAAAGTGGCATAATAAATAAATAAAGTGGCATAATAAATAAATAAAGCAATTTAAAAGCAATAAGATTTAAAGAACAACTCCATCATAAATAGCCAAATGTCAAGACTGTAAGAGCCAAACATCTCTCACAATTTCACAAAAGTGAGTGACAATTTAAGTTAATGTACAGCGTGTACCAAAAGAAAACACCACAGAAAATGCACACATGCTACAGTAAAGTTAAAAGATACATCCACCATATCCATATTTCCTGTGACAAATGTGCCTGAGCTATTCTTTCCTGCTCCATCTTGTAGTATATGATGGTGTTTCTTTAAATTATTAATGTCTTTTCTATACATGATAGCATTTAATATTGTTTGCAGGAATGTTTACAAGTTGGCAGCATTGCGCCTCATATCTAGCTCTTCATTGTGCATATACATTAATGCACATATAAATATTGCAAATCATTTTCTTTACTCAAATTCTAAGGTAACTTGTTTAAAATTATTATTTTTTTATTCATTTTTTAATTTTTTTATTTCTTATTTTACATTTGTTAACTGGGTTAGTCTGGCTTTTGGCTCATTTTCAACAGAGTCCCGGGGAAAAAAGCTCCTCAGGACTAGAAAACAATTTATTAAATTTTAGTAACATAATAGTAACAATCAGCTATAGGATCTTACAAGCAGACTATATTACTATTACATTCTTATTAACTCAAAGCATGAGGTGAGCAAACATGTTCTGTTATTACCTGAAAAACAAATGAGAATTTATGAAATATCTACAGCATTTTTGCTATGTTACTGATGTATGAACTGGGTATTATATCATGTTATCATTTTGTTTTTGGCTTTGAAGCATCTACTGCCCTTTGTTATCTGACTACTATTGTATAATATACCTCCTGTATCTTTTTTGTCTATACGTAAGGCCTGGGTCATGGCTGGTCCACAGACCAGTTCATGTGCCTTTTTAACAAATGATTAACAAATAAATACATAAAACAAACTCTTTTCAAAGCAGGAAATATTGCATCTGTCAGTTTTCTTCTATTCATATTTTATATTCTTCAGTTAAAGTATACATTGCTGTGTGAATATTGTAGCTAGTGCAGAATGCTAGTTGTCTATTTATTAGTATATCATATTTTGGATATGCTCCAGTTTTTGTAAATTATTTTTCTATTATTTTGACTAGTAGTCATATGTTTGCTATTGGATAGAAGTCGATTCCAGTGGTGGGGTTGTGAAACCTAGCTAGTAGTTTTATTAGTGCATATTTAAAACTGCAGGGTATGATTTTGTTAGAATATAAAATTGTACATGTTTAGAGATAATTTTGCTACCTAGTTTTAGAATTATAGCTTGTATGATACAGTGGTCAGGATTGTAGGAGATGTCTAGTGCCTGCATGATTCTTTGATTGCAGAATTTATGATTGCTTCTAAAATAGAAGGGAAAGTAGTTTACAATGTAACATCCATGAGCCATTGGTGTGATATTGAGGCCATTTTAAAACAGTACTGAAGTACTGCAGAATGGAGCAGAAAAGTTTTGTTTGCTCCATCTATTGTTTACTTGTCCAGCCTTTTGCATGATGAGGTTATAGAAAAGGCCTTGATTGTCCCAAGAAACTTTAACAGTTACAGCTTTTGTGCCTATCATATAAATGGAACTTCATTAGTCTGGGCTGAATCAAAAACAAGCTAGATTATAAAGTCAAAGAAGCAAATCACACGAACAAGAATCACTAATCAAAATTCAAAACAAAAATGAATAAATAATAAATACATCAATATAAAACATTTAACACATACTAACTACAAAATGTTAATGTTTCAAAATCTCATATTTCAAACTGCATTTAAAATTAATAATGTCACTAAACCTAGAGCTTCTATTGTGTCTAAAGTAAAGAAAATGCCATACCTGTGCATGGCTGCTCCTGTATATGTTTCAAAAAGTTTATATTTTGTACCTTAAAAACAATTGCACTAGGTAGCAGAGTTGAATATTGGCCAAATGAAGCCCTAGGCAGGATAATGGACCAGGGTCCCCCAGCTGTGCCAATGTCCTTTTCTTTGACCAATTCTACCGAATTACTATTACAGTTATTAACACTGATCAGTACCTGACAGCAATGATCACATAAGCAGGGGTGGCTGAAAGATTTTACTTCAAGCTTTTAGATTTCACTACAGATAAATTGCCATCAACTACCCGGAAGGGTGTAATAAGTTTAAGCTATCTGTACACTGCATTCAACTTCTGGAAGATTTCTTATAATGTTTCCGTTTCCCATAAATGATCTTAAATGTAGGAAAAAATGGTGATACTTATCTATTTTTGTTCATCAGTGGTTCAAGATAACAAAAAGATGAAACTGCAGCCATAAGGCAGTTTCTTTTTCCAATGAATTGTGCTGTTTTACAAGTGGAACAAATCTAACTTGAAAGTTCTTTCTCTTTCTACAATGTTTCGCCCAGGCAGCCTCATTTTCCCTCCAAATAAACCAATCAGGATATGTATAGTACTATTAACATACTTCTGAACTTCTGCTATAAATACAATTAAGTCATCATTGGCATCAACCCCCATCATTCCATTTTGTACATGTTCACAGTGCCTGGTGCACACAATGTTAAGAAAATATATTAATTGTGTTTCATAGCTGACTGTTTGATGTACTGCTGCACCCCTACTATATGTTCATTATGATAGCTCAGTTTCTAGTAAATATTGATTCCTATATGTTATTCTTCTGTTTGTTTGACTTTGTATCTGCATATTGTAGTATATTGTTTCATTGTTATATCTTCTGTACCAACTCTTGTATGTCAGTATAATGTAACATGCTGATTTTACTTTTGTCTTTTGACCCGGGCTGTGCCTGAAAAGGGTCTTCAGACCACCACCCCTACCTGGTTGACAAATGTATAAGTAAACACTGATTACACTACTTGGTTATGCACACAATATTTAGCATGTCGTTTGCATTAATTATTGTCCCACATCCATCCAAGCTGATGCCTTGCAATGTACTACTAGAGGCACTTTTAGCAAAACTGTCTTAATTAATTATAAAACATCCTTAGACTGGGCTGCTACTCTCAAAGACAACTAAGCAGCTGCATCTTGAACTTTAATGAAAAAAGTCATTTGTATATGCTTTAGCATGTACAAAGAATTAAAAGATGAATTTTATAGAGGAAATTCATATACTTTTTAGGGCTGAAATCATATCAACGTTACATGTTTATGTTTTTGATAACTGTATTGCCTTCATACCCTATTTTAGCCCCCCCCCCTGCTCTGTTCAGGATACATTCCAACTGATCTGAAACCATCTGGACTAACATAACAGGACTGCGTCATCCTAACAACATAGGCATGGAAAACATAACCTTGTATGCTTCCACAGACCTTTAGTTATTGGCTATCAGTGCATCTACCACTATGGGGAGGTATGCTAGTTCATCTACATGGTGTATGTGAGTGACTCTTTAATGAATATTATAGTAAATTAAAATAATAGAGTAGAAAACATACAGATTACCTAGCACTGATGTTAAGTGACCATTCCAATACCTGTTTAAATTACTTAAGGCATGAAACTCTGACCTTATTTCAAAAGTTGCAACAAGATTTTGAATGACTTTATTGTTAAATGTTAGGGCTATTAAGAGCAGCATTGCATAAAAAGGCTGGCTTTGTTGCAGGAAGCATAAAAACTCTGAAAAGGTATAATCCAGTTTTTTTGTATGATATCCAAATGCACTATAGCACATACTTATACAAATAATTACTAGACAGGCATATTTGCATACATACCTTATTTATTTATTTATTTATTTGTTTGTTTTGCAAAGTTTGGATCCCAGTTCTAGCTGATATCAAACCCTAAGTTAAACAGCCTATTATCTAATATTATCTATTCAGTACCACAAAAGTACAAGAGGTTGAAGGTCTTTTCTTGAGGGTAGTAATACACTGAAGAGACTTTTTTCTGCATTGTCCTCATTTCATTGCTCTCATTTCTCAACTTGGGATTACTGGCATGGAATGTGTCAGTGACAGACTGAATACAAATTTTCATGCAAATCTGTTTCACACACACACTACCCTTCTGTAATGACAAATATGACACGATATTCAATATTCCAGTTACACACCTGCAAAACATAAGCAATTTAAGTAATTCTGAGCAAATTAAAAGGTTCTGAACATAGGTGATTCCAATGCTGAGTGCATGATTCCAGTTACATGCTCGAGAAAAGAAGTTCCAAAAGTACGAAGTTTAGGTACAAAAGGTGAAGTAAAGTTGAAGCAAAACTTCGAAATGCAAATACTGAAGTCCCAAAATTGCAAAAAAAAATCTTCTAAAAATTCCATACTTTGAAGCTCTAGGAAGCCCTCCTCTTATAGGTTTTACATTTGAGCCAATGGTAGAGACTTCCTAGCACTAGAGCACCTGATAGTTAACACAGAACCCAGAGCAGCTGAATAGTAACAAGTGAGGCATGATTTTGTGTTTTCTTTTGGAGGTGAGAGTAAGACAGTTTTTTTTTCAGTTTTTTTTTGGGGGGGGGGGCATTTATGAGCCCCCTTGCCAGCACTGGGCCCTAGACAGCTGCCTAGGTCACCTTGTCCTGGATCAGGTCCTGCTCATTAGGAAGAGTGGGACATAGAAAATATTTTAGCCAGCTGTGAGTATTTCAGGCAGACTTTACTACTAGTGGTTTCCCCATCAAACTCTTCAACCAACTAACACAGATTATGAACACTGTCTTAAAAAAGTACTCATCATCCACCATCCATTGTTTACTCTGGGCCAGGTGCATTGTCTGGCACTAAGAATAAGTAAAGCTCCAAGCTGCAGTCCACAACTAGATACACGGAGAAGATTCCAGAGGCTAGCACACAATTCTTAAAACACGTTATTCCCTCATCCACAACTTTACCTGGAACAAGATAAGGTTCAAACAATGGAAATAATGATTACCACGGTAGGGCAGCACCTGGCATAACACCACCACATCTAACTTTTAGAAAAAATATCTAAGAAGAAAATAAGACAAGTTTGGAAGCCAAACACATAAAGCACTAAAATCTGAAACAATAAAACTGTCCAGCCAGCCTATTCTGGAATGTGAATATACAGCACTTGAAAGGGGATTCACTTTTGTACCAAGTCATCCTGCTGACCCACTCTTCACTGGGTAAGTCCTAAAACTGTTCATTAGAAAACTCAGTCTGCAGGCAAGGTTTCATGACTCCCACATATGGCATATATGTGACCTTTACCAACAGTTTGCAAGGGATGACTTCTCAGTGGGGCAACTTATTGGTAATACCAGATAAGCCCTGCAATCCTGGCTCATGACACTGATCAGAAATCTACACAATCAAACAGACCAATGGTACAACCATGTCCATTCACAAACAAGAAATATTAAAGCATATAGGTTTGGGCTGCTGAAGGCATGCTTTTGCGATTTGGATTCATTTGGTGGGGACCTGCAGTATGACCCTGCCACATGTGTCAAAATACTGAGTGTTATGCAATATTACACAACATAGTGGCCAATTTCAGGGCTAGCACTTCCCAGCAGAAGCTGAGGCAGATGAGGAGTCAGAGTAGGAAAGGATTATGAAGGTGGGAACAGTATGCAGTAGCATTAACATAGTAGCCTTAGATTGCTCATAGCTTTACAACATATCTATTCAAGTGTTAAGCATATGTACTGCAATAAGAATGACACATGCAAAAACACCAGGCTGTGCTTACCCATGCATAGGCTGTATCAGATATAGGCAAACCAAATAACAAATAGATGCTGCTGTGCATGTGCTAGCACTGTAGGAGTGGGACTTTGCACATCCACTGTCATGATGACTAACACCTGTGGATGTAGCAGATGACTGCCTGTGATGATGGTCCCTTGGCCCTAACAGGCAAGGAATTACACATATGGGATATGAACTCCTGAAGGTCAGCATGAACACTCTTGATCACCCTCACTATCTCTACCATGGCTGTGGTGAGACTACACATACATTGAGTTGCAACCACTGACATACCAATCTCAGGAGGCGGGTGGTAATCATATCTTTTGTGAGCACCATTACCAACTAACTTTGTGGACCTCACTATCCAAGAGTGGTAGAGGCACATTCAGATATCTCTCTACTGTGGGCCACTGCACTTTCCTGATCTATAGTGTCACATGACCATGTCCTCTCTCAAATGATTGTGGATGCTGGGAATCCACTGCCATAGAAACTGTGTTCATGGAATGCATAGGGAATGTGGTGGGCTCACTCCTTCTATCAAAAACACACTCTGCACCCCCTGACTGTGCCAGGTCATCTCTACTACCATTATCAGAGGATACATGTCCTTCAACATCAGACAGAGCTGTTCCACAGTGATAGTACCAAATAAAAATTCAGCTGTGAATAAACTAAAACAAAAACATCCAGTGTACGTATGGCTCAGAACCACAACTATATATGCAACTGGTATCTTTACAACTATAAGCATATGATAAAAAAATAATAGCCTGGTCATACCTGTTCAGATCCCATGGTAGGTGGATCACAAATACCTGAATACCATAAGTCAAAAAGATATAATGAACTTGAGACTGTCTAAATGGTAAGGAGGAGTTGCAGCTATTGACACTATGAACTAGGACTACATGCCTGGGACATTTGCAGTTGAAATTCTCTCAGGCCTGCCCAGCTCTGCCCCAACATACAGAATCACACTGCAAGACCCTGTGGAAGTAATACTGGAAGTGATAATATCCTCAAGCAAGGCCAGGAATTCCTCCATCTACATAACACGCAGTTCAGTCACTGGTCCACCATTTGTTGCCATGTGTTCCCATACTACAGCCTCTACTCTGTACATAGCAGCATGGATCGTATCTATGGCTCTGTTGTCAGACCAGATCATAGGTTCATAGGTAAATATCAGACTGTCAGTCTGCAGACTATTAGAAGCCTTGCCAATAAGTAGAGCTCAAAGACAAATCCTGTAGCTTCTATCTATAAGGTTAAGACCTTAACCATTATGCCAACCCTCATAGGTATGATCCTGACCACCCAATGTATTAACATTGCTGACACCTTCAGCTGAAGCATGATCATGTTAGGCCTGGCCAATGGCATGGACAGCAAAGTGCCATTGGCAGTGAAGATAGAAGGCCTGCAGTGCCATCTCATTTTCTGCATCACTGAATTTTGTTTTTTGGGGCTGTTGATGGTCCACCCGATTCAGCATTTTGCTGCTTTGCTGCTTTGTACCTAGTTTTTTAGACACAGCTCTGTCAGTATGAAAAAAGTGGACTTAAAGCCTTGTCCCACCACAGGCCTTAATAATCTTACTTGACCATATTGGTATAGTCACACATCTATACCCACAATCTGCATGTATGTGTACTGAGTGCATATTGCCCAAAAAAAAGTACATGGCTGCAACTGAACAACAACACCTGATCATTAAAATAGTACTATTATAAAGGGTGTGATAAATGACATGTGCAAGGCACAGAACACTAGAATAGTTTTGAACATTATTCTGAATATGAGCTCAGGGTGGGTCTACAATCTACATTACAAATGCTACCACAGTCAGTACACCTGCAATACACTCCTTAATACACTTTTGGACAGCATGGTTAGAAGAACTAACAAAATGACATCTATTACATGCCTCAGAATAAAGAGCAGTCAAAGAGCTAATGCTGTACAAAGGAATGGATATGAAAAAAAAGAAGCACTTACCTTATTTAAGCAAATATCTTGTTAAGAAGGAATTTTACTTCAAAAGTACCCTTAGCAGGATTCAAACTCTGGTTACAGAAAGTTTTTTCCATAGCACAATGAGGATCTGTGCTTCTTATTGCTCTTACATTGTGTAGATTCACCCCTCTGGGTGCAGTATTATGCTAATTAAGGCTCATCTCATTATTGTTTTTGAATCAATCTGGTTTGCAAAAGGGGCTCGCTTGATAAACATTGTGCAGATCCCTACATGATGCCTTGGGCATGCCTTTGTCCTAGCATACTTAACCTTCTATAGATGCAATCACTGCAAAGCATGCCTTCTCAGCAGCACACACAGAAACAGAAGTCTACCATGTTTCACACCTTAAAGTGCCATTGGAACCATATTAATAATATACTACTTATGGGATGCCTACCAATATCTGTCATTGCATGGCAGGTAGAACAAGTGAGATCTGATTTGTGGACCATTTCCCTGCCCTTTTTTCTGAGACTCTTCAAGGTGTGACATTGTGGCTCTCTCCTCTATTTCACTGCTATTGACTGGTGTATAAGCAATTGAAGAACTCTTCCCACCCATTGTTTTCCATAGATCCATGATACTGAGTACCCACCCAGCAAACCAGTATTGCTCTTGACTAAACCCCTCTACATATTGTCTCCTGCTCAATTTCCCAGAACTCAGCAAATCTTGGCATCGTAGCTTGTGCTCCTTGCTTGTTTCAAGTGCCATCCAAACAAAGCTAAATACTTTTGATTGCTAAATCACACTTGGTTAAGTTATTTTGAGTGATTGTTACTGTTCATCTTCATCAAGAGATTTCCAGCCAGATGTTTAATTGGTTTATGGTAGCATTGCTTTTGTGGGTCTCTTCATCTCCACTTTTACATTAGAAGGACTGGGTTTATTCATCTTGTGGCAGGAGGTATTACACATAAAAGGGCTCATAGTGTAGTAGTTTCATTAGTTAGCGGGCTCGTTAGTTAGTTTTCTGGGGTGTTTTCTGTGCTGCTGTAAATTTGGCACATTTGCTGGGAGGTGCTTGTAGATCAGTGTGCATAGAGTACCTAGTCAGCCACTGTAGTCAGAGAGCATGTGCATATAAGTTACTGAGCATGTGCGAGATCGGTGCCATTTTGCATAGTCATTCAGGGTGAGTACAAGCTTGAATGGAGATGGGTTAGAAGTAATGAGTGAGTCAGTAAACATGAAGTTCGAAGTATATGTTCCAGTTACAGCTCCTGATATGTTTATGTACAATAAATGAATTGAAACCATCTCATGCCTCATTGCCTCATTTGAATACATGAGACATGCAACATGGTGTCAGAAAGGGATCAGAATTTGAAGCAGCTCACAAATCATGAGGCACACAGTTAGAAGGGAAGTAATATACATGAGTGAACTTTCAAACAGGTCAGCGGTTATTCAAAGGTACTTCAATTCGTTTTAAATGATTTTCAGTCACCAAACATGTGGCATAGCATTCAAAGCGTTCAAAATAATTTCCAAGATATGCAAAATGTCCAAAATAGTAACGTAATGATTAAAGTGTTTGAAATAATCTCCAAAGTGTTTAAACTTTCAAAAAGGTTAAAATGTCCAAATCTTTTCACAATGTAGAACTTTTTCAAAGTAACTATTTATTTATTAATTTATTGACATTTGTTGACCAGGAAAGTACACTGGGTTAAAGGGTTCCTATTAGATGACCAAAGACGCATTCTATCGAATGCATCTAAGTTGAACTTAAAACAATGAAAAGGCAAAATAGCGAAGCGGCTTTTAAGTGAATTCTTTACCAGGGAATGAATTTGCTTAGCCGCTTCTGTTACTTTGCTGTTTTCTGCACTGTAGTGCGATCTCAAAGTTGGTATATTTAAGTAGTGGGGTATGGGGGGCAAAGACCCCCACTTTATGTATTCTTTCAATTTTTTTTTTTTTTTTTTTTTTTTTGGAACAGCTATTTTTTTCCCTTGGAAAAAAAATCGCTGTTCTGAGCTTTTGAGATTGTAAGCTTTCACTTACATGGGGTTGATTATTCATTGTTCGCTTTTTTAGGCATTCGATGACATAATATAGACCCGGGTAAAACACCTTTTCAGTGGAGGCCTGGGGAGAAAAGCTCCATAATATTCAAATATTCCACAGAAAAAATACAAAGTTAATACAGAAAATATATATACATTAACATAAGACAGGGGTGTTGGATTATGTGAATTTGAAGCACATAGATATTATCATACTGTAAAGATACAAAGTAAATACTTTTCCATTCAGAGAATACAAAGTAAAGTACAAAGATACAAAGCAAAATCGGCCTCATAGGAGGTTTTTTAAAAAAACACGGCTAACAAGACTCAGAGGTAGTGGTGAATTTATCTGAATCACCAGTGATGACCTTGAACTATTACAGAAAGGACTAATGTTTATTCCTTCTACTACTGATATGGTTGTGGAAGCAATCACTGACCTCAAAGTATTTATTAGAAATTTGAATTTTAAACTTATTTTTAAAGACACACTATCTTGTACTACACAAACTTGTAAACGAGAAAGTACTTTCGTACCAGCAACTCCCCTTATTGAACACATTTTCTACTATTTGTGAAAGGGAGCTTCATGAGCTTAATGCTGAGAAGGACTTAAGGAAACAGTATCATTTAAAATCAGTGAATATGAAGCACTTTTGAGGGTTCAGAACAGTAATCAAATCATAATTAAGCAAGCTGATAAGGGTGGGGCCATAGTAATTATGAATAGAGTTGATTATGAAACAGCAATAAAAGAATTTTTAAGTGACACTTCTACTTTTAAAGAAATTAGTATGAGTGACATTAAAAAATATATTTCTAATGTGAATCTTTTTGTTTATGAACTGCATACCAATGGTGATATTTCTTTAGATATGTTTAATTATTTTTGCATTCCATTTTCCATTACGCCTAACATCTATGGCCTTCCCAAAATACATAAATGCCTTGAAAAACCTACTATGTAGCCGCTTGCATTTGGAGGTGGATGGGTCACTGAGCCCATCTCAATGTATCTTCAACATGTTTTAAGTAAGTCTCTCCCTAAATTACAAAATTACATCAAGGACACTAATGTTTTTTTACAGTATCTTTATGAATGGTATACAGTAAACTGTGAGTTAAGTTATATCTTTGTTACAATCCTAAAAATGGAGAACATCGATATCTGTGCAGTAACTGAGACCTGGTTCAAGGCTCCAGAGAGCACCCCTGCAATACCAGGCTACAACTCTTGCCACTCTTTTTGGCCACCAAAGCAGGACCGAAACGCTAAAGGTGGAGGAGTGTCCATATTCACCAAGGATATTCACATCTACAGGCTAGTTGCCCAACACAATGCATCCAAAAGTCCCCAGGAGCAAATAACTCTAGGTAAGACTGCAATCCAAAGTGTAGCTTGCTACAGATCCCCCACCATGCCCCAAGATTCTCACTACACTTTTCTAAACATATTGGAAAATATTAAGATACAACCAAACACCCTAATACTGGGTGATTTCAACTACCCTGCCATTAACTGGGAAAACTACTCGTGTACCAACACATTTGCCCAACGGTTCTTGGAATTCATAAATTCCAGTGCCCTGAATCAACTAATCCATAGTCCCACCAGGGGCTCCAATATCCTGGAAATGGTCATTACCAACATGGGAAATCGATGCTCCACACCAGTGGTCACCCCTTCGTTGGTTAGGTCTGACCATAAGCTAATCACCTTTGACATCCACATACCACCCCCCAGTAAGGAAACATCCATAAAAAACTTCTCCAAGGCCAACTTCATGCTGCTCAAGTCAGAAGTGACAAACTTTATGACACCCATGCAGATGTGAACTGAAAGTTTGACTGCCAAATCCTACACTAAAGCACTGTATGAGCACATCCACTCGTGCATGAATTATGCCATCCCAAATAGAACCAAGATGCTCTCCTCCACAAAAAGGAAGCCAATCTGGTGGTCCCCTGTCATAAACAAACTATACAACAGAAGGAAGAAACTGTTGCAGAAAAGAGGACAATCTCAGGATGCAAAATACCTCCCTTACCAGCCTCAGTAAGAAGCTGAGATCCCTCATAAAATCTTCCAAAGCTAGTTACGAAAATAAAATTGCCAAAGATTCCAAAGACAACCACAAGGCATTCTATAGCTATGTCAAAAATCTAAATGGCAATGCTCAAATCTGGTCTGAGTTACAGCAGAATGGCATTAAATATACTGATCCCAAGGACATTGCCAATATCCTGGCAGATCGATTCAGAGAAAACTTCACCCCCTCTCACCCCCTAAAGGACCCATTTCAATACAGAAAGATTGCCAAATTCTGGTAATCATGGCCACACAGGTAAACCTGCACTCTCCAAAGCTAAGAATACAGCATCTACGGGACCAGACGACATCACGGGCTGTGTACTACATGAACTACAAAATGAATTGGCACCTCACCTAACCTAAGTGTCATGTTTAATCATAGCCTCACCATAGGCTTTTTGCCCATTGAGTGGTGCACAGCTACAGTTATCCCACTCCACTTCACAAGGGGGGATCCACCTTGGATCCTGGGAACTACTGTCCCATCAGTCGGACGAGTCTGATCTGCAAGGCCATGGAACGTATTGTCATGGAACTTTCAAACATTGGACCCTACCCAGTTTGGGCTCATGAAGGGCTGATCGTGTCTTCTGAACCTGATCAACTTCTTTGAATCAGTCTCCAGAGCCGTGGATGAGGGTAAGGCAGTCCACACAGCCTATCTGGACCTTGCAAGGCCTTCAACACCATCCCCCACTCTGGAATCATAGATAAACTTACTAAGCTGGTCATAAATCCCTATGTCACTCAATGGGTTGCCAACTGGCTTACTGACAGAACCCACACTGTAAAAGTAGCCGACTCCAAATCCAGCTCCAGACAAGTGACAAGCGGAGTACCTCAGGGTTCAGTCCTGGGACCGGTCTTGTTTGGCATCTAGTTCTCTGAAGTACAGGCCAACACTGAGGGACTCTGGCTAACAAAGTTCACAGATGACTGCAAACTGGGAGCCATTATTGAATCCCCAAATGATGTGGATATTCTACAAAAGGGCCTTACAGAAACAGATGCTTGGTACAAGAGCCATGGGCTCAAGCTCAATGCCAAGAAGTGTATAGTTATCCCCTTTGGGAAAAACCATGTACCCATGAATTGCCTCATAGGTGGCAGTACACTAAACACCAAAAGTGTGATAAGAGACTTAGGAGCACAGGTGGACAGTGGTCTCACCTTTGATAACCACATCGCCACAGCAGTCAGGAAATCCTTCTATGTGGCACACTTCATCACTAAGGGCTTTTCATCCAGAAAAAAGGAGGTCATTGTCCCACTGTACTCATCCCTCATTAGACCCATCATAGAGTACAATGCCCCATTTGGTATGTACCTCACAATACATCTGCGACAACTGGAAAGGGTGCTGAAACACCTCACTAAAAGAATCACAGGCCTAAAGCAGATGCCCTATGCTGACTAACTAAAAAAACTCCAGCTATACTCTGTCACAGATCGTCTACTCAGAGACGATCTCTGCTTAACATACAAGGCCATGTTAAACCCAGAACTGTTGGACATGCTACACTTAAAGAAATTCCAATCCATCAGAGCCACATGCTCCAGGGACATAAACAATGTCATCACAATGAACAAAACATGCTGGAGGGATAGGTTCCTGACCCAGAGACTCCCCATACTCTGGAATAGACTGCCCATACATGTCAAGCAGAGTGGTTTCTTGGCCCTCTTCAAAAGGAACCTTGATGATTAGATAGGAGATAGGAAATTTACCCTGGGGATCACGTCAGTCACCCTGCTAGACAGGGGTCCAGGGAAGTAAATACTGTGGGAAGAAATTGCCAGGGAATTGTTATGGCTAGGCTTGTATAGGCCCTAGGGCCGATAGCCTAGTACCAACCTATGAACCTATGAATCTATGAACAATGGATATAAAAATCACTTTTTACAGTTATTCCTAATACTTTTGCCACTGATAGTATAAGGCAGTTTTTATGTATAAATAGAAAGATGTCAGGAAGGGAAACTGAATCTGTTTGTGAGCTGTTAAAATTGGTTTTGAGCAACAACATATTCATGTTTCAGAATGATACTTTTCATCAGCAAACAGGAGTAGCTATGGGTACTCCCGTGGCTAACACGTATGCAAATATCATGGTTGGGCAATGGGAAGAACAATTCATCTACTCAGGTCTATCGCATTTTGTAGAGAACATTTTGTTTTATAAGCGTTTTGTGGATGTCATATGTTAATTGGAAAGGGGACATAAGAGAACTTAACATTTTTATTAACTATCGTAACAATAGTACTAACTTTCTTGAGTTTACTATTTCTCATTCTGAAAATTCAATGAATTACTTAAACATTAGAATAGAGAGAGAAGAGGATGTCATTACTATGTCTATTTATAAAAAGGAAGTGCATGCAAACAAGTACACACACAGGACTAGTATGCAAGCTGACCACGTGTTTAAGGGTGTATTAAAGAGTCAGCTATTGCAGGTCAGTAGATTAAATACTAGTAGAGAGAGATGTGGACAGCAAATGGATGAGACGATCTCTGACTTTAAGGAGAGGGGTTATCATGCTGACCATTTGGAAGATCTGAAAATACAAATATTGAATAAGAGGGTCGATATAGCTAAACCCTACTTCTCTGATAATAGTTCTGCTCAAAACAGTAATATTACTAGGAAGAAATATGAGCATTTACACTATCCAGCAATGTATAATAGGAGGATAAGAGATGTTAAAAATATTATTTCTAGAAACTGGAGTCTACAGTCCTCAGTACCAGAGATTAGGAATAGTATTGGTGATAAACCTAATTTTTCCTATAGAAACTGTAATAGTTTGAAGAAACGCTTGTGTTATAAAGACTTACATTTGATAGAGAATCGACCAATTAATAGAATAGGGATACTTCCATGCCATAACTGCTGATGGTGTTCTGATATACTGTCTGCTAATGAATTTATACACCCCCTAACCTGGAAAAAAATGTCTTTAAAGCATTGATTACATGCAATACTAGCAACATTATCTGCCTTGCTACCTGTATAGAATGTATTGCATTTTATGTAGGTAAGTCCATACGTAGGTTGAAGGATAGAATTACTGAGCATAAATCAGACATCAGGAGGAAGGTGAACACAAATTCAATAGCAAAACATCTTGAGGATGCTGTCTGTGAACATAGATTTAAATTCCGTGTTATAAATGTTATATATCCAAAGATTAGAGGTGGTGATATTAATAATGCTGTAGAGATGAGGGATTATGAATAGATAACACTACTTCAGGCAGATGTTAAACCTGGAGTTAATGCTGATATAAGTGTTAAACCAGTAATGAAAAAGAAATAAATGGTTATAAGAAAATAGCTAGAATTAATTTTTAGATTTTTTTTATCTGCATAATTATTTAGCATTTTTTTTATATTATGTATTCTTTATGTTATATATTGATACTCTAGATTTTTAAGACTATGCCTTTAATAAGAAATTTCTAGTTTAATGAGCTGTGTCATGTGATTTTATACTGACTTATTTAAATGAGGCTGAAAAATCTCTTTCTTTACACAGTGAAGAAGGATGAAAGTCTGAAAGCTTTGTGACCTTGTGATTTGGATTTATTAAAGTCTGTTTGGATTTTATTTTTACACGTCAGGTGTTTCTTTTCATTGGACTTCTGCTTCTATTTGGACTGTTGGTTGTCTCAGTGAAGGTTTACCTTAGTGCTGGTGATTTCTACTATTTATTATAATGGAAAGGCATAAATTTTACATCAGAAATCAAAAGCCTAGTAAAACTGTTGCAGCATATATTACCAACTTAAGAAATAAAGCAAAAACTTGTAGATTTTATGATCTAAGAGACGAGTTAATAAAAAACATATTGTATGTGCTGTTAATTAGGATGCCCTGAGAAAGATTTTGCTTCAAGATAGTGAATTAACATTGAGCAAAGCCATTGAGATTTTGAGATTTGTCAAACATATGAGATTACAGAAACGCATATGAATATGCCCACAAATGAGAAAAGCATGTTTGCAGTGTCTGCTAGTGCGAATGTTGCTTGTGTGTGTCATATAGGAAATATTGCCAGCCCAGCTATCTGGAATTTTGTAAATAATTCTATGTCATTTGTGAATACTGATATTATTTATACAGAACTGTATGTTATGTGTATATTAAACTGCTGATGCAAAAGTATGTGTTGAACAGGGTTTGTTCAGTACTGAGCTTCAAAGATATATCCACAGTGTACCCAACTGGGACATAAAAGGTTAACTTGCAAAACTTCAAGAAAATAAGTTGAAATTAAAGTGTTTTAAGATTGTGCTATAAAAGTTAGTTTCAGTGCAGCAAGGAGACAGGATGTCTAGAACTAGGGTGCCTTCTGCATTGTTCTGTAAGTGTTTTATTGTTTTATGTCCTCTAGCAGGTGCACACACCTGATGGCTATGTATTTTCACAGAGAGCTGCTAAATTCTGTTAGTCTCTGACAAAAGGGGTTTAGTTTGGAAACTGAAGTCAGGTGACAAAAAGTGATGTCATCCAAGCTAACCCAGCAGTAATATTTGATATTAATTTAAGAACTCTCTCAGAGAGAGACTGTACATTTTGTAATTTGTATTGGACCTAGCAAGAACATCTACTCATCATCACCATCTGCGCATGCCTTGCTAATAGTAAGTAACTAGGGTATAGTGATTTCTTTTATATATAGTTAGGAATACAGTAAATATTAATTTAGATGTTTTCTGTATTTACTTGAGACTGTCCTGCAATGTTGTTTTAAAATATTCCCTGTGATTTTGAACTCAGAAGTAACTGTGTTAGATTTACTGAGTATTGTCTTGTTCTTTTATTATTACTTGTTATTAAATACATTTAAACCTATCTTTGTGGCTGATATTTGTGAGACACATTTAAGCTCTTAGAGTACTTGTATATGTATTTGGTGACACTGTACAGGCCACTCCTAAAAAGCCTTGCTTTTGGTCAGACTACCATTTGGATAATAGTAACATTACACAGTAGGAAAGGGCCTTAGGGAAGGGTGGCTGGTGGCAGCTAGAACTACCTCATAGTCTGGGCAGAACGGAGTATAGCTAGTAAACCTGTGCCAGCCTTTCCCAGGTGTGTGTGTGTGTGTGTGTGTGTGTGTGTGTGTGTGTGCTTGTATATAAAACAAATCTCAAAGTGTGTATGTGTGTCAGCTATTTGGGCAGGGACACAAAACAGTGGTTGGACAGAGAGGTTGCTGGAGGTCATAGTTTGGCCACTCATCTGAGATCTCAACCCTATAGCTGTGCCAGTGGGAAGTCTTATTGGGGATCTGGAAAAGAGGGAGAAATCAGTCCTAGACTGACTATGATCTCTGTGTGCTCTTAAGGGAAATTGCACTTTATGGTGTGTGTGTACTTGTCATCTTCCCAGTGTGTACATCCCCTAGCTGTTGCCAGTAGTGAGGATTGAGGATCCTTGATTACTGGGCCAGTACAGGGGCATCTCAGTGTGCAACTGAAAGTTAAAATGAAAAAGAAATATAAGCCAAAGGGCAGCGCCACTCCCAACCTCATTGCTAACTGTCGCAATTGTGGAGGCAGTCATGAACCTAAATGGGAAAAGTGTTTAGCTTTTGGTCAGCGATGTCATAAATGTAAAAAGTGGAATAATTTCAAAAGGCTTTGCAAGTCTAAAGTGTCATGGACTTACATTAAAAGAGAGTATCTGAAGAAGCAAGTAAATCAGATACAGACTGCAGCAAACTCCGAGAGCTATAAGCAAACTTGTGTTGATGGTGTCTCTGTCCTCAATGATACAGTTAATACAATAGACTATCAGTTGTCAGCAAAGAGTGAAATATTTTGTATTGTACAAATTAATGGGAAATTGTAACATTTAAAGTAGACATTGGATCTAAGTGCAACCTTATGTCAGCACAAATGTTTGCTAAAATAAAATCTGGTGAGAAAATTGATACAGCAAAGTGCAAAACTATTTGCTTATGTTGGTGAAGAGATTCAAAGTGATGGTACAGTAGTCCTTCCATGTCATTCTGCTGGAAACAGTTATGACATGTGCAGTCACTGTTAGCCTGCAAATATAGTCTGAGAATTGGACTGATTTCATTTAATAAAGAGGTTTACCATATAAGTCTGAATAACAACAATAGTTTTATGTAGAATATTCTTAGTTAATATGCTGATATTTTCAAAGATGAGCTTGGTAAACTTCCAGTCACATACTCCATAAAGTTAAACCATGATGTAAGTCCAGTTATCAGACCACCATGGAAGATTCCAGTAGCACTGCAGAGTAAAGTAAAAGCAAAACTAGACAAAATGGTGCATTTAGGTATCCTTACTCTAGTAGAAGAACCCATTGAATGGGTATCCTCCATGGTCACAACTCATAAGAAAAGCTCAGATGATATTCAAATATGTATTGATCCAAGATACTTAAACATAGAACTTAAGCGTCCTCATCTTCTGATGTGTACAGTAGAAGAGGTAGCCACTCTCATGCCATATTCCACTCTTTTTTCAGTCTTAGATGCAAAAAGCTCCTTTTGGCAAATTTTGCTGGATAAGAAATCTTCATTGTTAACTACATTCAGTACACCGTTTGGTAGATATTACATTTTTGAGAATGCCATTTGGAATCAATTCTAACAGTGAAGTCTTTCAACATACCATGGAACAATTTTTTTCTGGTTATCCATGTGCTATTATAGTAGACAATATTATTGTTGGAAGCAATGTTGAAGACGAACATGCTAGAAATCTCAGGAAAGTTCTAGACCCTGCACATGAAGTAAATCTTAAACTGAATCCTCAGAAATATAAATTCAAGCTGAAAAAAGTTACTTATGTGGGTCATTTGTGTACCAGTTCTATCTTACAACCAAATCCATCTAAGCAAGCAGCAATTCTTGAAATGCCAGTTCCAGAGAAGGTCACATCTTTACATAAAACATTTTCTAGATATGGTCAACTATTTAGGAAAGTCCATCCCAGACTTGAGTGAGCTTTCTGCCCCCTACATGAGTCGACATGCAAAAATGTACATTGGTCCTGGTTGGAACAACACCAAAGAGCATTTGATATTCTGAAGAAGAAAATTTCCAGTCCACCCACATTGAGATATTATGATGTTCACAAACCTGTAACTCTTTCTTGTGATGGTTCAAAGTACAGCCTTGGTACAGCATGTCTTCAAGAAGGCATACCAGTAGCCTATGCATCAAGACCTTTAACTCAAACAGAGATACATTATGCACAAATAGAGAAAGAACGTTTGGCAGTAGTGTTCACATGTTCGAAGTTCAATGTTTATATTTATAGCAGACCTATCCAAATAGAGTCTAATCACCAACCACTAGTGACAATTTTGAAAAAGCCAATGCATACCGCTCCAGCACAATTGCAGTGCATGATGTTAAAATTGCAGAAGTACAATTTCAATATTATTTACAAAAAATGTAAATACTTGTAAATACTTGTACCTTGCTGATGATTTGCCATACACACCCAGACAAATGACAGAGCAGCATGAAAATAAAACAGCTGACTTTGAAGTCATGGAGGTCAGAAATTTTTCATCATCACATCTTAATGAACTATGAAAACACTCAGCTTCCGATCCAGTTCTCCAGAAGCTGAAAAACATTATCAGTCAAGGATGGCCAACCTGACAAATCAGTTTACCACCTGACATTCAGCAGTATTTTCCTTACCAAGATGAGCTCATGATGGAAGATGAGATCATCATGAAAGGTCCAAAAGTGGTAATTCCTACAGCATTACAACAGGAATCTATCAAAATCTCACATTGTGGTCACCCAGGTACTGATTCCACCAAAAGAAGGGAAGAGGAATTGTATTTTGGCCTTCTATGTCCAAAGATATGGAGAAGGAAACACTAGCATGTTCAATTTGCAACAACACTAAACCACATCAGCAAAAAGAACCACTTCAGCTAAACCAGATTCCTGAATTACCATGCCCGACAATTGCCACAGACATTTTCAAATGGAATGGTCAATATTACTTGGTATTAGTAGACTCTTATTCAGATTCATTTGGAATTGACCTACTTCCTAACTTGACTTCCAACACAGACATTACAAAATTGAAGAGACATTTTTCTGTCCATGGTAGTCCAAACAAAGTCATGTCTGACAATGGTGCACAGTTTCCAAGTCAGCAGTTTAAGAGATTTGCTTAGACGTGGGACTTTATTCATATTATCAGTAGTCCTGAGTATCCACAAGCCAATGGTTTAGCTGAACATGCAGTTCAGAGTGCAAAGCACTTGTTGGAGAAATCCAAGAGGGATGGTACCAGTCTTTTTCTTCACTTACTCAAGCTCAGAAACATTCCTCGAAACAACTTTCTTGGTTAGCCTGCTCAGAGATTAATGTCCAGATAGACTAGAACTACTTTACCAGTCAGTAAATCATTGTTAGTACCAAATGTAAAAAACAACAGAGTGGTGAAGGCTCAACTTTCGAGAAAACGTCAGTCACAAATCTTGGACTATGATAGTTTTGTTTATAAAGATGTTGATATATTGTTCAGCTCTCAAAATGTATTTGTTCTCCTATTTTGCATGTCAAACAAATTAAAGATGAAGGATGTAGATCAGTGTGTATATTGTATCTAGTCAGTCACTGTAGTCAGACAGCACGTGAATATAAGTTACCGAGCATATGTGAGATCAGTGCCATTTTGTATAGTCATTCAGAGTGAGTGCAAGATTGAATGGAAATGCATGTGAGTGTACCCTGTAAAGAAGTAAATATAGAGCAAATACTTTGCGCACCAACAAGCTTAGAACAGCTAGTTGGGCGACACATGGCAATACCTATAAATTCAGTAGGAATCAGTATTGTGTAAACATTAAAGTAGTAGAATTTAGTACTGTTTAGCATTATCTGACACTGTAAAGCAGCCTTATTAGACTGCACCAACAAAGCACTCTTAATAGCCTTCTAACAGCTATACACCACTCCTTGTAACTTACCAAAGGATTGGACAGCATGGACATGCAATTTCCTAACTTCTCTGTAGTCATCTTGGTGGATATGGACATCTTGAGACAATATAGCAATTGTTTCATGGTTACCGACACCCACTTAATTCTTAAAGAACCTGACACAGTATGGGGGAGGTGTACTTACACAACTGCATTGGAGGGTAAACTCTTGCATACAAGTGCACAATAAGATGTCAAAACCATGCACACAGCACCAGCCTTACATAGCATACAACACATACATAGACAAATGTATGCTGAAGCACATAAAAGCAATCTTCCTAAACAACAAAGGTCATCTAGACCCCCCAGTTGGCAAAGCTATGCCTCAGCAAGCCAAAGGAATTCAGTAAAAACACCACCTAACACCAGACATACAGTCACTATCAATGGAGCCCCAAACATTAAAGACCCTAAACAAGCAAACAAACTTCCCAGGAATGTCATCATAGGGGATTGTAAGACATACTGATGCTCCACTAACCAGACTGAACAAGGAGAATATAACGGTTAGTTGTTTATCTTGGATCTGCCAAATCATGCGTGCACTACAGCACTATGGGTACCAATAGGATTTCATCATAGCCCATGTAGGTGTAAATGACCTAACACATACCTCTCTGGACTATATGAAAAAAAACATGAGTCTCAGGCTGCTATGGGCCTAGAATTGAGCAGCATATTACCACCACCAAGGATGATGCCACAATATGAACAAAAGATGATTCCATTCAACAACTGACTGTCTTTCCAGTGTCATTCTAACAGGATCCAATATCTGTCATTTTGGGAGGACATGGTTAAAAGACCACATTGCTTTACCAAGGATGCTCTGCATCTGTCCCCTCTAGGCTTTTGAATACTGACTAAAATTTTTTCACCCCCATAGTGCCTTTTTAGGCAATGCTAATTTGCAACCTTGACAACATAACAAAATCAACTCAACAGAGCCTCAGGGTGTTACTGCTCAATGCCAGGGGCCTAAATAAAAAATGTCACTCCTTCCAAGCCCCATTAACACTCGAGAATATAGACCTCTGTGCAGTTACCAATACATGATTTAAAGCAGCAGATGGTGCCCCGACGGGGCAAGGTTTCATTTCCTTCCACAGTTATACACCAGTAGCTGCATTGACTAGGTCTAAAGGTGGAGGTGTCTCGATATATATCAATAACCAACATACCTCTAGGATGGTCAAACAGGATGATATGCTGGAGTTCCTCCATGTGAAGATCACCATGGACAGAATCCTGTACTATATCCTTACCAGCTAAAGGTCAGCCTCCATGTCTCAAGAACCTCACAATGCTCAATTGGACCTACTGAAGACACTTGCCATCCAACCTGATGCCCTACTCATGGGAAACTTTAATTACTCATCTGCAGACTGGGAATCCTACACAGCCTCTAATATACAGGCACAGAGATTCCTAGATGTAATAAATGCAAATATCCTTGACCAAATAGCGAATACTCCCACTACAGGGCTCCAACATACTTGACCTCATACTCACAAGTAAGGGAGAGAGACTGCACCTCTCACCCACCCACCCCACCAATGTCTCATCCTCACTGACAATGTCTGGCCATAAACCTGCCTCCTTCAAAATCAAAATCAACTCCATAATCCCAGTAAAACCAGTGACAGGAACTATTCCAAGGCCAGCTATGCTTTATTAAGTGATGGTTTGTAAACAATTAATGCCCCTACAAATCCCAAGAACACAGCAGGCTACACTGAATTGCTCCCAGAAACTCTGTAATGGCTCCATAGAAGCTGGTGCACCTACCAGAAATAAGCCCAGTACCAGCCCAAGAAACAAACCACCCTGGTGGCATCCCAAATTAAACAGGATATACAACAAAAGGAAATAAATATGGCAAAAATCAGGAAAAGTAATTCCCATAAAGATATAAACTCACTCATCAAACTAAATAGGCAACTAAGAGGGCTAATTAGGTAAATAAAGCCAACTCTGAGGTTACAGTAGCCTCCCATGTAAAGGATAACCATAAGGCCTTCTTCAGCTATGTCAGAAACCTCAAGGGCAGCACACAGCAATGTCCTGAACTGGTGAATAATGGTGCCACATTCACCAATCCTACTGATACAACAAACCTGTTAGATGACAAATTGAATTCCAACTTTTCCCCTCCTCTCACCCCTAATCATCCCCCAAGAAATACCCTCAAACATAACCCCTCCAATTATACTGGGGGAGCATGTACTGTCTTTGCTCACTAAAGCCAAGAACACAGCTCAGTGGGCCCGATAACATCCCTGGATCCTCCTGAACAGTCTAAAATATGACTTATCAGGACCACTGAAGTTACTGTTTAAGTATAGTCTTAAATCAGGCTTTATGCCACAAGAATGGATGACTGCAACAGGCATCGTCCTTCATAAGGAAGGACCTACAACAGATCCTGGAAACTACAGACCCATTAGTGTAACTAGTCTTATTTGCAAAACCATGGAAAGAATTATCAAGGAAATTATCAATAAATACATAGGAGACCTCCAGACACTGCACTCATTCTAGTTTGGCTTTGTAAAAGGAAAGTCTTGCTTACAGAACCTGATGGGCTTCTTTGAAAAGGTCGTTAAAGCAATGGATGAGGGGAAAGTGGTACATACTGCCTAACTAGACCTGGCTAAAGCATTCAATTCAATACCTCACTCAGGTATCATCAACAAACTTTCAGAACTAGGCATAATCCCCTTCATAAAATACTAGATAGCTAGCTGGCTCACAAATAAGACCCAAGAGGTTAGGATCAGTGAGGCTACCTCCACAAACAGACTGGTTTATCAGTGGAGACCCTCAGGGATCTGTGCTGAGCCCACTCCTCTTTGGCACCTACTTCTTGGATGACAAAGTCAATGTTAAAGGCCTATGGCTAACAAAGTATGCTGATGACTGCAAACTGCGAGCAGTCACTGAATCCCCCCCAAGATGAGAACACCCTTCAGGAAGGTCTAAAACAGACAAATGTTTGGTGCCAAAGAAGCGCATTATAGTGCCTTTTAGGAAGTTGGTCACCCAGGTTAACTATGTCATTAGCAAAGCACCCGTAACATTTGATTCATTAGTCAGTGATTTGGGAACTCATGTAGATAGTAACCTACTCTTCAACCAACATGTGTCCAAGGTAGTAGGGAAATCCTTCTATGATTCTCAACTTATATGTAAGGGCATGAAATATGGGTCCAGGCAGGTCATCATACTACTATACTTGGCCATTATCAGACCCATCATAGAGTATAATGCTCCTATGGTATCTAGCCGATCAGACACATACAGAAACTGGAACGTCCACAAAGGCTTCTTACAAAAAGAATATAGGGAGTAAACAGAGTTTCCTCCACTAATTGCTTCAGAGCCCTATCTCTTTACTCAGTATCATACAAATGTCTGAGAGGTGATCTTTGCCTGGTGTACAAGGTATTCATGGACTCTGTTTTGATGAACCTTTTGCACATCTACAAAGCAAACAGCATCCGATCTTCTAGATCAAAATACTTAAATTTTGCTTGTGACGTAAATAAGATGTTGGAGAGACAGATATGTTTCTCAGAGAATTCCCTTTCTCTGGAACAGTCTTCCCATTCATGTGAAGCAGAGTTGCTTCTTGGGTCTATTTAAGCACAATGTGGACCAATGGATGGGTAATTGGAAATTCACCCTGGTCTGGTGCCTATGTCTCTGATGGACATAGGAAGTCAGTAATTTACCCCTATATAAATCAAACTGATGGGTCACATTTGGGTTGCATGGTTAGACTTAAAAGGGCCCTAGTAGTCATTAGCCTCGTATACACCTATGAATCTATGGACTTATGAGACTATAGTGCTCTGCAGTAGGGTATGAAGGGCCTCAGTATAAAGCTGAAGACTGGAATAGTTTGGACAAGGCTGTCACCTGTGTAACTGCATCACATACATGGGAGAAGAGTGCAATCACCACTATTGTGCCATGAGGTGGTGCAATTATGACTTCTTGTGCCAATGTTAGGACAAAGTTAGGCATTGGGCACCACCATAACTCTCAACATGGAAACATCAAACATCTGGACAAAGGCCCATAAAAAGTAGGTACAAGTGGTCAAAAATCTAGGTGCTGATTAACATAAAATGTGCATACACAATTATTTAACCCTGCCCACTCCAATGGAATTGTGGGTTACCAACATTCAAAAGCAAATTGAAGAACAGACAAAATATTAAACACAAAATATAACCAGACCCCCTGCTGTCTGTGCCTCTCAGCTCCCTGATTTTGGATTATGTTTTTGCTCTGTCCCTCATACTTTTTTGGTTTTCTGGTAAATAACTAAGGAGTACAGTCAGCCAATAAAGTCAGACAGTAGCACTTCATGCTTCTTATTGTTCAGAAAATGCATAACAATACAAAAGCTGCTGTGCCATTTACTTTTTTAAGTGACTTAAGTGACTGTTAGCAACATTTAAAAGTGCTAAGTATTTTGCAGTCTTTCAAAGACCGTAAAACGCGTCATGTTTCTACACTTTTTTCATGTAACTGATAGTACATGGAGCAGATGAAGCTCCCTGCACTACAAAAAATATTGACTGGGTCATTGATCAAAACCTTTTATTGTGTGTTCTTGACATGGTGCCTAGATTCACCCTCAGGCATTACTCAAGAAGAATTTCCTGGCATCTATGTCTCAAACACATAAGCTAGCTGTGATCAGAGATCCAGTCACAATCCTCATTATGATACTTCAACTCACTTCTTTATGAAGAATATAGTATATCTCAATGCAGACTGTATATCAGAAATGTATATGTTTATATAACTGTGAAGATAGGTGAAGGCTGCCAGCCTAGCCAGATAGAATTTTGTAGATAATTCTGTCATTTGTAAATATTAATATAAGCCACAGGCTTGTTCTCTTAAGTGGGAAAAAATGGTGTTAAATGTGGAACTGCAAAAATGTAACAACAGTGCACTTTGCTGTTACAAAGCTGATGTCAATTCTTTGATGTCAAAACTCGGAGCCAAGATGTCTAAATAAAGGCATTCTGCCTATTGTTTTGAGGCCAGGGTTAATGGCTAGAATTTTCATGTATAAAAAGGGCTATTAACCTCTGAGAGTCTGTTAGCCTGGGAATCAGAAAGAAATTATTTAATCTGAAATGAATCAGTGATACTGTGTTATCAATTTATGGACAGAAAGAATGAGAGAAATAGAGCATTTGTCTTGAGAACATCCAACTCACCACTCTGCCTGTGTCTATATGTAAGTAGGATTTTTGAACTGTGCTTTCTCTTAGAAATAGCTAGGAATTAGGAAGATTATACTAAGCCTTTTTCTGTGTTGATGTCAGAACTATTCTACTATATTATTTTAAGCATTTCCCTGTGATCTCTGAACTCTTGACTAGCACTGCGTAGTAAGAAATATTGTCTTGTGTTTTTATTTATTATTAAATATTTTTAAACCTTTCAACTGTGGCTGTTTTGTGTAGAGATAATTTAAGCTCTAGAGTACATTGCATGTATATTGTGATACTGACCAAGTCACTCCAATAAGCTTTGCTGTTCAGTCACACTTACCATTTCGATAATAATATTGCACAGTAATAATTGGACACCCTTTCATAAGGGCCTTTGAGTAGCTGATAAATATTAGCTGGGTGGTGGCAGTGATTTCTACCGTATAGTCTGGGTAAAAGTGGCACAGCTGGAAAACCTGTGCCAGCCTTCCCCAGGAGTGTCTGTGTGGTTGTATAAACCCTTATCTCAAAGTGTGTGTGTGTGTGTGTGTGTGTGTGTGTGTGTGTGTGTGTGTGTGTGTGTGTGTGTGTGTGTGTGTGTGTGTGTGTGTGTGTGTGTGTGTGTGTGTGTGTGTGTGTGTGTGTAAGCTACCTGGGCAGGGACACAAAGCACTGGTTGGACAGAGAGGGTGCTGGAGGTTTTAGCTTGCCCACTAGGCTGAGATCTGGACCTTATAGCTGTGGCGGTAGAGAATCTTATTGGGGACCTGGAAAGAAAGGGAGAAACCAGCCCCAGACTGACTGTGATTTCTGTGTGCTCTTTAGGAAAATTGTACTTTACTGTGTGTGTATTTATTATCCTTTCCCTGTACGGATGCCCCTCACTGGCGTTAGTGGTGAGGATTGAGGCTCCTTGATTGCTGGGCCAGTACACAGGCATCACATATTAATTGTTTGGCAGCGGTGGGATATCCACACCACATATTAATTGGTTGGCAAATACTAATTGGCTTGTAGTGGTGTGGGTAGAGTGAATTCCTATAGCTTGTGTACAGTGATCACTGAAGGTGTTTTGTACTCTAAATCAGCCATGCAGTGAATAATCAGAGTTCAGATCACAATTGTTTTATTTCTTTTGTTAGCTTAGTTAGTCAGAGAGAGCAGGCAGCATGTCAGCAGAGGAGTATGGAAAGCTGACAAGGAGCCTGCTGGCTGAGATGTGCCAGGTTAGGGGACTGGTGCATGAAAACCTGACTAAGGCAGACATAATTGCAGCTTTGGTCACAGCTACATCAGAAAACAGCAACCAAGAGGACGATCAGGCTGGCAGTGGAGATGTACCCCCTCAGAGAATGGACAGCTCAACCTTTCTGCAGAGGCCTTAAAAATCTATCTGGAGCTAAAGAGATTTCAGATGGAGGCCAGGCATTTGGAAATAGAAGTAGCTGAGAGATTGAGACATCTGCAGGCTGAGGAGAATGAGAAACTGCTATGCCTGAAAACTGAGGAAAAGGAGAGACAGAGGCAGCATGAGAAGGAGATGCTGACTCTTCATCAGAGTCATGGAGGTAATGGGGAAGGGAGTAACTGGACTCCAGAAGCACAAAAGGTCAGTACATTTCTTCCACATTTGTATGAGAGGGATAATTTTGATAGTTTCATTCATATGTTTGAGAGGGTATGCAAACAGTATGATGTTGACCAAAGACATGGATACAGTTCTTGACCCACTTACTCCATGGTAACGCTGTAACTGTGTTGTCTAAACTTGCTGATTGTGAATATTTTGATTATACTGCTGTTAAAAAGCACTTGCTAGAATGTTTTAAGCTAACACCTGAAACTTACAGGAAAATGTTTTCTGAGCATAGACACAAGGCAGATGAAAGTGTGTGTGAATATGTTGCAGAACTGAGCACTTATTTTCATAGGTGGGTGAGTGGATGTCAGGTCACCACTTTTGAAGGGCTGGCAGACCTTTTGGTGAGGGAACAAGCCCTTAGTACCTTGCCTGAGGACATGATGATCTGGTTAGTTGATAGACAATGCAATACTGCAAATGAGTTGAGGAAGAAGGGAGACCTATACCTAGCAAGCAGGGCATCCCTGCACAGGAATGGGACACCCAGTACTGCTCATGAGTCTAAAGGAACCCATGGTGGGCAGCACAGTGTGCCCTAATAGAATCTGCCACTAGCAGGGGAAGCCACTAGTCCAGATACACATCCAGGACCTAGAGTTAAAGGTTTTGAATGCAACCAGTGGGACCATTTGGCATACAGATGTCCACGGAGGCAAAGTGGGGAACAAAAGGTGAGAGAGCCAGAAAGTGGGAAAGACAAAATGCCAATTGTCTTGAGACAACAGGGGTACCGAACTACCATCCTGCAGATGTCCTGACGGAAGGATTTGGATGAGGCAGTACCATGTGCTTATGCAGTTACATGCAGTCAGGCCAGGAGACAAGCATGTGGGTCTGGTAGTCTGGGAGATACCCAGACAGACTGCATATTTGCAGCCAGGACTGGTGAGGTGGTTACTTCAGGGAGGGGGCTAATCTGTAGCAGTGAGACTGAATGTGAGCCACAGCTGCTTGTGGGTACTGATGTTCCCTTCGCCAGAGTGTCTGCAAAGGTAGAGGTGAGTAGTAGTACCCAGGCTGACAGTGAGGCATCACTGTCAGAGGATGCCATACTTCTTGTGGAAGGGGAGCTGGGAAGGGTTACAAAGAGAGAGTTGAAACAGGCTCAGCTCTCAGGCCCTACATTGCAAGGCCTGAGGCAGATAGCTAGGGAGGGACCTGATTCTCAAGGGAAAGGGGAATCTGTATACTGGGACAAAGTGTTACTGTATAGAGAGTGGACCCCTGAGGAAGGGCTAGTAGGTGAGAGAGTACAGCAGTTGGTAGTGCCTAGAGCCTACCATCTGACGCTTCTAGCCACAGCCCATGATATTCCCTTTGCAGGTCATATGGGCATAAAACATACAAAGAGATGTATTATGTAGAGCTTCTACTGGCCTGGAGTTTCCAGAGAAGTAACAGGGTACTGCAGGACCTGTGAGCAGTGGGAAAAGTTAGGCAAGACAGGAGACAAGATGAGAGCTCCTTTGATGCCTTTGCCTGTGATTGAGGAGCCATTTCAGAGGGTAGCTATGGATATTGTGGTGCCTCTGAGTACCCCAAGTTCCACAGAAAAAATGTATATCCTAGTGATACTGGATTATGCTAGAAAATACCCTGAGGAAGTGGTCTGTCCTCCATTGAGGCAGAGAAGGTGGCAAATGCTTTGTTAGAGGTTTTCAGCAGGGTAGGTTTCCCAAAACAAATACTGACTGACAGAGGTGCCAATTTCATTTCAGACCTGCTGGCTTGTCTGTGGAAGTACTGTGGGGTAAAGCACCTGTAGACAACCCCCTACCATCCTCAGACTAATGGTCTGGTTGAGAGGTTAAACTCTATGATCAAGCCCATACTACGGGCATTTGCAGACTAGTTTAAGAAGCAGTGAGACAAATATTTGCCCCATCTGTAGTTTGCTTACAAAGAGGTTCCCCAGGAATCCACAATTTCAACCTTTGAGTATGGGCATAGGGTGAGGGGACCTCTAGATTTAATTCGAGATGAGTGGGAAAGTGAGTGTGAACCTCACAAGGAGTCTGTTATGGCATATGTCCTAAGCCTCAGGACAAGGCTCAGGGAATTCATGGGTTTGGCCCAGGAGAACCTGGCAGTGGCCCAACAACAGAAAAATGTGTGGTATGACAGGAATGCTCGGGCTAGAGAGTATGCTTTGGGGCATCAGGTAATGGTTCTCATTTCTGTCAGACACAACAAGCTGCAAGCAGCTTGGGAGAGACCCTACAAGCTGGTAAGAAAGGTAGGTGAGGTTAACTACATGGTGGAACTGCTAGGCAGGAGGCAGGGGCACAAATTGTACCATGTTAACAAGATGAAACCTTACCATGATAGGGGGGCCTTTGTGCTAAGCATTTGTAGTGGATTACAGGAGGAGTCTGAGGAGATCTGGTGATTGATCTCCTCAGTGAGGCTCGGACTGACACCTCAGTGGAAGGGGTAGCAATATCCCAGCAGCTATCTCCTACCCAGGTTCAAAAAATCTGAGCAGTGTTACAGGAGTTTAGGGACATGTTCACTGGGAAGCCAGGGTGCACCCACCTGTTGCAGCACCAGGAAGATACAGGACCCCAAAGGCCTGTTAGGAAGATCCCTTATAGGGTGCCTGAGAGAGTCAAACAGACTCTGAGGGAGGAGATATAGGAGATGTTGGAACTAGGGGTCATTCAAGAGTCCAACAGTCCCTGGGCCTCCCCAGTGGTGCTGGTGCCAAAGAAGGATGGCAGCACCAGGTTCTGTGTGGACTACAGGAAATTAAATAGTCACACAGAGTCAGATGCTTACTCCATGCCTAGGACAGATGAGGCCCTAGAGCAGCTGGGTGGGGCTAAGTATCTTACAACTACTGATCTTACCAAGGGTTACTGGCAGGTGCCCTTGACTCCCAGTGCTAAAGTAAATGCAGCCTTTGTGACCACTTGTGGCTTGTATGAGTTCACAAAGATGCCCTTTGGGATGAAAAATGCCCCAGTGACTTTCCAGAGGCTTGTAGATCATATCCTAGCAGGAGCAGGAGGGTTTGCTCTTGCTTACCTAGATGATATTGCCATCTACAGTCATTTCTGGCAAGGCACCTACAACATGTCATGGAGGTGCTGGGCAGACTACAGAGGGCAGGGTTCACCATTAAACCCAGCAAATGTCAGGTGGGTATGGCAGAGGTCTCCTACCTGGGACATACAGTGGGGAGTGGCAAGATCAGGCCAGAACCTGCTGAAGTAGAAGCCATTCAGGCATGGCCTGCACCTGTTACCAAAAAGCAGGTGAGGGCATTCTTAGGGACAGCAGGGTACTACAGAAAGTTAGTTCCCAATTATAGTACCATAGCTGCTCCCCTCACAGACGTGATGAAGAAGAACAGGCCAGATAAGGTAGTGTGGACCCCAGCATGTGAGCAGGCATTAAAGAAGCTTAATGAAGCTTTGGGAGGACCCCCTGTGTTAGTTACAGCAAAGAATGTGTTGTGTAGGTGGATGCTTCAAACCATGGGGTGGGGGTTGTACTTAGCCAGATTTCTTCAGAGGGAGAACAGCACCCAGTGGTTTATCTCAGTCATAGGCTCCAACCCAGGGAGGAGTGCTAAGCAGCTGTAGAAAAGGAATGTCTAGCCATAGTGTGGGCACTGCACAAACTTCAGCCTTATCTGTATGGAAGAAAATTCACTGTAGTGACAGATCACAACCCCCTAACATGGTTACACAGAGCCAGCCAGCAAAATGCCAAGTTGCCAAGATGGAGCCTAAGGTTACAAGAATATGATATGTCAGTGCAGCACTGCAGTGGGATTAGCAATGTCAATGCAGATGGGCTCTCAAGGCAGGGAATGGGGTAAGGTATACACAGATAGACCTAACCCTCTCAAGCAACGTTACTCAAGGGTCACTTGAAAAACTAGCTTGAGTTCTCCGGGCGGGGGTGTACGAAGATAGGCGAAGGCTACCAGCCTAGCCAGATAGAATTTTGTAGATAATTCTGTCATTTGTAAATATTAATATAAGCCACAGGCTTGTTCTCTTAAATGTGAAAAATGGTGTTAAATGTGGAACTGCAAAAATGTAACAACAGTGCACTCTGCTGTAACAAAGCTGATAAGCCAATTCTTTGATGTCAAAACTTGGAGCCGAGATGTCTAGATAAAGGCATTTTGCCTATTGTTTTGAGGCCAGAGTTAATGGCTAGAATTTGCATGTATAAAAATGGCGATAAATCTCTGATAGTCTGTTAGCCTAGGAACAAGAAAGAAATTATGTAATCTGAAATGAATCAGCGGTAGTGTGTTATCAATATAAGGACAGAAAGAATGAGAGCATTTGAGCATTTGTCTTGAGAACATCCAACTCACCACTCTGCCTGTGTCTATATGTAAGTAGGATTTTAGAACAGTGTTTTCTGTTAGAAATAGCTAGAAAATAGGAAGATTAGACTAAAAGGCTTCTCATCCAGAAAAAAAGAGGTCATTGTTCCCCTCTACTCATCACTCATTAGACCCATAATAGAGTACAACGCCCCTTTTGGTATGTACCTCACAAGACATCTACAACAACTGGAAAGGCCGCAGAAATACCTCACAAAGAGGATTACCGGCTTCAAAAAACTCCAACTTTACTCCATCACATATCACCGGCTCAGAGGTGATCTCTGTCTAACATACAAAGCTATGTCAAACCCAGAGCTGTTGGACATGCTCCACTTAAAGAAATCCCAATCCCACCGAGCTACACGCTCTAGGGACCTAAACCTTGTCACCACAATAAACAGAACATGCCGGAGGGATAGATTCCTGTCCCAGAGACTTCCCATACTCTGGAATAAACTACCTATCTATGTCAAACAAAGCTCCTCATTAGCACTCTTGAAGAAAAATCTTGATGATTGGATGGGAAATAGGAAATTCACCCCGGGGATCACCTCTGTGGCTTTGCTCGACAGTGGCACAGGAGAATAATTTTCTTGCGTAGCAAAAGCCAGGGTACCTTTTTGGCTGGGCTTGTATAGGCCCCAGGGCCGATAGCCTAGTACCTACCTATGAACCTATGAAGTGTCTTTCTGTGTTGATGTCAGAACTATTCTACTATATTATTTTAAGCATTTTCCTGTGATCTCTGAACTCGACTTGTACTGTGTAGTAAGAAATATTGTCTTGTGTTTTTATTATTTATTATTAAATATTTTTAAACCTTTCAACTGTGGCTGTTTTGTGTAGAGACAATTTAAGCTCTAGAGTACATTGCATGTATATAGTGATACTGTACCAAGTCACTCCAATAAGCTTTGCTGTTCAGTCACACTTACCATTTGGATAATAATATTGCACAGTAATAATTGGACACCCTTTCATAAGGACCTTTGTGTAGCTGATAAATATTAGCTGGGTGGTGGCAGTGATTTCTACCGTATAGTCTGGGTAAAAGTGGCACAGCTGGAGAGCCCGTGCCAGCCTTCCCCAGGAGTATATGTGTGGTTGTGTAAACTCTTATCTCAAAGTGTGTTTGTGTCAGCTACTTGGCAGGGACATGAAGGACTGGTTGGACAGAGGGTGCTAGAGGTTTTAGCTTGACCACTAGGCTGAGATCTGGACCATATAGCTGTGCCAGTGGGGAATCTTATTGGGGACCTGGAGAGAAAGGGAGAAACCAGCCCCAGACTGACTGTGATCTCTGTGTGGTCATAAGGGAAATTGTACTTTACTGTGTGTGTATTTATTACCCTTTCCCTATACGGATGCCCCTCACTGGTGTTAGTGATGAGGATTGAGGCTCCTTGATTCCTGGGCCAGTGCACGGGCATCACACTAACCATCACTGCATTAAAACTATTATGTAACTGATGACTGTGTTACATCGCGCATGCCTAGATTTACATCTACTATACTGAACAATCAATAAAACTATGTGTAATGCAGCAAACATCTCTCTTCAACTATGTATGTCAAGGCTAATAAGGATTTGTATGAATCAGTTCACCAATCTTTTTAATAAACATAAATAAACTGGCCCTCATGCTGTCATATATTATTACACACTTAGGCTTCTATGGGTCTACTTTACATGGTTGACTGTTCAGAAAGTCGACTTTCATATGGCCGAGACCATATGATCAACTTTCAAAAAGCCAACAATGTAAAATAAACAAAAAACATACAACAAACACTTACCTTTCAACTGTTAGCAGGGGGCAAGCCCCCCTGCACCTCCCATGGGGGGCTCCCCCTCCGTAACTTAAATATACCAACTCCAAGATCACACAACAGTGTGGAAGAAGGAAATTTTTCCATTCTGCACTGTACGGAGATAGCGGTTCCCCATGGTCGGTTTTTCAGAAGGCGATCATATGGTCTCGGCCATATGTAAGTTGACTTTCTGAAAAGTCGACCATGTGAAGGGGACCCGCTTCCATTTTTTTTTTCATTTAAATGGGTGCAGCTATGCAGTCACAATAGTACATTTACAAACAGTGCTGCATTGTACAAAATCAATAAATGAAATACACTGACTGTATTATACATTAGAAGTATATGAAGACATTAAGTACACACTCACAAACCTTTCAGTAAGCTTGCACTGTGCATGCAGTAATGCTACATAGGTTACAACAACCTACTACAAAATTAAGTGACAAGCAGCTGCACTAGTTTATCATTTCCACCTTTGGAAGAAAGTCATACCCCATGCCATGTTCCCTATCAGAAGCAAACACACACTACAGCTTTCTCAGTTATTCACCTCTCGGTAAAAACATATAGTAAACAGACAACCGCATGGATGTTCAAAATAGTTCAAATAAATTAAGGAAAACTGGATTTAGTAGAAACACCTGACAAGCAACAAGAGTAGTAAGGGCTCCCATGCTCTGTTTCTTTCTTTTTTTTTTCCTGTTTGAGCAAATATTTTAGAAACAGTATATACATCTTGTGTTCCATAAACAACACAGCAGCTATTAAAATCAAGGAGAACTCTGAACTGTGCCTAGCAGTTGAGTGCAGATGCCAGTATTGCTTAAATCACTAAACTGCTGATGTATCACATTCATGAAGTATTTTCCTTTGTAATAAATTAAATTTGTTGAAGAACTCAGAAACGGCATTTGTCCATGCAAAGGCTCATGTAGTTGTTAGTATGTTAATTTAAAGAGAAAGAGTATATCACAACAAAAGAATTACCATTGTCATAATGTCTTTCTGGGAATATAAATGCAGCTTTAGTATTTTTGTAAGCAGTTAAAAGTCAGCGCTGCCAAGTGCATGCATCATCAAAGGTTGTCAGCCAGTTTACTAATATTTTGATTAGAAACTTGTGCCTTTCTGTTCTGAACCCAAAGCTTGAGGCTCAAATCAAATTCGAAAACATTAATGGAAAGTACATGGATGCATACCAGGCCAACAAAATATATACAGTCAATCAGTCATTTATATGATACAGTAGCTTAGTACTAGTACTTACGAAGAAGTCTCCCAAGTCCTCACATATAATAAATTACAACGGTTGCAATTTGGAGTGGACTCTGCAAGTCTACAGAACTTAAATTGTGCACACTCAGCTCCACTCGCTGCTTCTATTCCCTGAGTAGCTAATGATTACTGAAAGTGCAGTTCTACTGTAGCATCAGCACTCCAATTTGAAGTCTGCAAGACTAGCACCATCCCAAAAAACATACTGATATACCAAAGAAATCCATAAGACCAGCAGGAACGAAATTGTGACTATATTTAGAAACATCTACAAATGTGTGCATTCCAGGAACTGAACCACAAATACATTTATTAAAATATACACCACCCAGCGGTGTGAACTTTTGCTCTAGACTATTATCACTACTGAAAGAAAGTACTTAATTTCATGCCTAACTCTCTTGTGGCTCTTTTTTATAACAGCATTAATTTGTTAGTTATTTTATAAGCCAGCTGCATTTACACTGACAAAAAAGGTAGAGAATTGATGGATCTGCCAGTTCAACTATGCCACTTGCAAGAAGACACACACACAGAAATGAAACAGAAGGGGAAGTCAGATGCTCTGCCAAGTCCTGTCACATTGCACAACAAATGAACTGTACTAACAAAGTATCCTTGCTTCTCTCTTTTTGCACATAGACACACATGCACACACACACACACACACACACACACACACACACACACACACACACACACACACACAGCGTGAGCACCCCTTTGTCTCTCACTTTTTCTACACAGAGATACCTCGCTGTTAATAGAGCTCCAACTGTGCAGGAAGGCGCTCCAATGCATACATTACACATTTTGTTAAAATTCTTTGTCAGTTGTCACTTACCTGGAGGTCGAGTGACTTGAGCCACCAGACAAAGTAAATTTTGTCATCCTTCCGATGTTGAATCCTGACACAGGCAGATTGGGTGCACTGCCAGACTACGGACTCTGCTGCAGAAGATTCAGAAGGCAAAGAAGTGGAAATTTTGAACTGAAATTGTATGTGCACAGGTTAGCTCCTCCACTCATTGCTGCTGGTATTACTAGTAGAAGTTATTGATGTGTTGCCATCAGGTGCATCCCGTTGATGACATTGTATACATGCTGGCGATGAATGGTGACATCAGCAAGAACTGTAAACTTGGGGGGGGTGGAAAAAATCTGGAATTGACAGGGCCACTCTCGAATTCATGGCACTCCATTATTTTGCTCTCAAAACATGTAAATACCAAGGAATTCAGTACAATTGAGAGGTATGGGCACCACCTATGTACTAAAAGTACATATGCTATATTAGGTCATCCTTTAAACTGATGCTGCATGGCATCTACAAATGCTACTCAATTTGCTCTTTTATGTCTATAACATATATAGAGATCAAAAGGAATATGCAGATACACAGAAGAATAATGGAGCACCAAAGAGAGAGCTGGGTGGGTATTTGTATTGTCATAAATATGTCTGGCTTTTAATAGTAACATTAGTGTACATTCAAAAATAATTGCACAACTTTAAGACACCATTGCTACATCTTTCACTACTGACATAACTCAAAGGTAGTAATATGACTGTGTAATCTAAGAAATATGCTTGGATATTACATCCTGTCTAGGTTGACAAGTGGATCTTTATGTTAACTGTTTTTCCCACCCCAGTTGTGTTATCAGTGAAAAATGTTCATGTACATTTTTCTGTCCAATAGTACCACTACAGCAGTATACGATACATATATGGGATATCATAAGTACTATTTTCTTGACATTTCCTAATAGATAATAGGATTTGCTGTCATTTGCCTGTGCATGTGTTTTCATGTTAACCCATGGGTCAGAACACAAGTTTTTATTTCAAGTTTTACATGTGGTGAGACATAATATGAGGGGTGGGGATTTAACCAACACCACCGAGGAAATTGAAATGAAGTGGATATTTCGCTTGGGGGCACACAGGGGTGTTGGATTAAATTAATCTATCTCCCTGCAACCTGTATTAAAAGCAAGACCTTTGAGATGATTTTGTCTATATTTTCACAGGTTCTGTCTCCAACCACTTTTAAATTAAATTGAATTCAGTTTTTATCTTGTTAAAACATGTATATATGTTACTTTATTTTACAAGTCTCATAGATTATCGCATCAGACACACTCATATATTATAGATTTTATGTGTTTAGAGGCATATCCCTTTAATTTATTTTACTTGTTTCTAGAGGATATGACATAATAACAGGAAGTGATGTGTAATATTTATTAAGACTTGATGCATGTTTGAATTGTAACGTCTGAAGAAGCGAACACTTGGTTTCGTGAAAGCGCTAACGTCTGTGCACTACTAAAGCTGTTTTTTACTACTGAAAGCATTGGCTCTTGACTTTGAACTGTGAACTATATTATAAGCTTTGTTAGCTTTTATTTAGTATCGTGAGCAGCATTTCCAGCTCAGTGAGCCATTGGGACTTACTTGGAATTTATTTCAGATTTCTCCGTTCGTTTGGGTTTGAATTTGTTATATATATATATATATATATATATATATATATATATATATATATATATATATATATATATATATATATATATATATGAGTCCACATCATAAGGACGAAAGCCCATATGATCGACTTGAAAAAGATCGAAGACCAGAACATAGAAAAGGCTTATTCTACAAAAGTCAGTATTTCTTGGGATCATGTGGTTGCCCTTTCTCCAATGCCAATGTGCAGCAATTTCAGTGTTGGTATATATAATATACAGAGGATGTGGGGTGCATTATGTTTCTGTTACCAGCTATGTAAGTCAGTTCAATCTTCCAGTCTTGGATCTTTTGTAGGTCAATCATATGAGCTTTTACCCATATAATATATACCTCTCTCTCTCTCTCTCTATATATATATATATATATATATATATATATATATACATACATATATATATATATATATATATATATAGAGAGAGAGAGAGATTCAAAGCACATTTCACTGAAACTAATTTGATAGAAGTCTCATTTCACTGAAAATCAATTCCCTGAGCACAATTCACTGAAAGCTCACTTCACTGACAACTCATTTGACTGAAACTCATTTCGTCAAAAGGTATATGCCCTCTTCCCCACTGTAGTGCGACCCTGGAGTTAGTATATACAGTAAGGGGGGTGTGGTGGGCACAGCCCCCCACACTGGGGAGTGTGGGGGTGTAGCCCCCCACATAGTTTGCATATATATTTTCTTTTGGAAAGAGTTATTCATTTGACTTGTAAGTATGCATGGTAGTGATTTACAAAGTTTCAAATAGGTGACGGCTATGCCCCCTACACCCCCCAATGTGAGGGGAGCTGTGCCCCCCACACACCCCTTACTATAGATACTAACTCCAGGTTCACATTACAGTGGGGAAGAGGGCATATACCTTTCGACAAAATAGGTTTCAGTCAAATGAGTTTTCAGTGAAGTAAGCTTTCAGTGAATTGTGCTCAGGAATTGATTTTCAGTGAAATGAGACTTCTATCAAATGAGTTTGAGTGAAATGTGCTTTCAGTCAAATGAAGTAGACCCATATATATATATATATATATATATATATATATATATATATGGGGAACTATAAATTAATGATTATGTACTGCTATTAAAAGTGTATTCTGCTTAAATGCATCATTATCAACATAGTTATGGATGCAATTTTCACCATGTTTGTATTTCTTTTCTCCGAACTGCTTTGTCACTATCCTTTGTCTTACAAACTTTTATTTTGTTCACTCTTTTATTTCTTTCTCCGTCTTCTACTATTACATGCATCTGAACAGCAGCCCGCATTTACTCCATTGGTAAGACTCATCAGCCCCCAACAAGTGGGGGCAGCAGCACCACCACCACTACCAGCAGTAGCAGTGGAAACAACAAGCACAACTGGGTCCCAACTTGATACAGTTGCCTCCACACCTCCTGTCCTACCTGCACCACCAGCATCAGGTAGCCATGCTTTGGAGGCTGGTACAGTGCTGCCTTCCATTAGCAATGTTACTGGAGGTGACATCTTTGTCACCTATCAATAGCTGGAAGACCTTGTGGGGGATTTCATCAAATGGAAGTTGGATGCCTGCATTGGTCACATGTAGACCATGCTTTGATGACTCATTGAGCTGCATCCCTGCCAAGCACTGCCTCCACCTTCTGAGACAGAATCCAGTGATGGCAATACCCAGAGTGATGAGTAACATCCCATTGGGTCTCATCTGGTAGAGACTACATCTGTAAATCACCCAGTCTTATCCCACAACCTGGTGTTCCCCACCCTTTTCTGCCATTTCCCTCCCTTTTGTTTTACAAGCCTCTCCTCACCACTGTCTTCCCTCTATTTATCTGATGTGCCCTTCACCGTGTGTTCCCCCAACCTCTTAGTGTTACCCCATACCCTGTCAATTGAGTCTGTCTTTCCCCGCTTGTATTTATCAGGCTGTGGATTGGATTCATTACTGAGACTAAACAAAAAGTCCTTAAGATTCCAAGAGCAGGATAAGTTATTTCTTACACTTATTTCATTGAATTACACTTCTGTAAATCTTATAATTGTACTATACAGTTAATCTACTACATTTTGCACTGTTATAAAGCTTTTTTTACTGTTTCACTGCATTTATGTATTGTTTTATATTGTTTTAACTGTATTTTTCATTGCTAGATACTGTTTCATTACTCTAGTTGCATGTTTACTGAATTAGTTAAATGTAAACTGCTTTTTCATACTGAGAGTTGTATTTTCTGTTTGTGAGTGCTATATCTGTGTTTTTCTGTGCAATTTTGATTTTTTGAGGTTTCTGCGTTCTAATCGGGTATCATGTAACTGATTTGTTCGCAGTTAAAAGCATTCTCTAGTGTCTCCTTACTCCTTCATCTGTTTAAAACTTTCATTTAGTGGCTACAGCTAGTAGCTGTAATAGTTTCAACCCCCCCCCCCTATTGTTGTCTTGTTGCTATATTTGGTGGCTTTGGAGTTGCCGGCCCATACTGTATATTTGATCTGGGACACTCCTCCCTGTCGAGTGTCATTAGTTCATTCTACCTAACAGAGAGAGAACATTTGTGAAGGCCAACCCACTTAGATTCTTAAACTTCAATAAACTTCTGTTCCAGCTTTCTCCTTTTCCACTTTACTAAAAAAAAAAAAAAAAATTCTAAGCTTGTTTCCCCCCTTTCCTGTAACAAGTCTAACCCAGATACAGATTTGCTGTATCCAGGACTGTTAACAAACTCCTGAGCCCCTAAGTCTTTCTGTGCTGGAGGGAAGCCTTCTAGCTTATCAGTGAGAGTGGTAAGCACTAGGTAACCTATCTACCTCATTAAGGAGTGGTTTCTGGCCCAGAAATTGTAGTTATTGGCCATTTGGGCAATTTTTCAATCTCTCTCAACTTTCTGATTTAAAAGCCTGCATTTGCATTTGTTTCCCCCTTTCCTGTATCTAGTCTAGTCCAGATACAGATTTGCTGTGTCCAAGACTGTAAGCTTCTGAGCCCCCCAAACCATTTTGAGTTGGAGGGAAGCCTTCTAGCTTATCAGCAGGAGTGGTAAGCACTAGGTAGCTTATCTACCACAAGAGGAGTGGTTTCTGGCCCAGATTTGTAGTTTATCAACATTTTGGGCAGTTTCTTCCATCTCTTTCTGGCTTAAAAGGCTGTGTTTGCTCTTGTTCCTGCCTTTCCTGTAACTAGTCTAGTCCAGATACAGACTTGTTGTATCCAGGACTGTTTACAAGCTTCTGAGTGGTGCCAGAGCCTGCGCTTCAATCTTTCCCTTAGATCTACTAGTTCTCTCCTTTCCTGCACTTATACTAGCTTATTTGTCTAGCACTTTACAAGACTTCTTGTAGCGATTATTGTAGCACACAAGTGCTAGCAGCACTAAATGTTCTAAAAGGAAACAGATCTAGTACTTATTATAAATGCCCACCCCAGCAGACATGTCTAAAGGTCAGTTCCCTGTGCTTTCTCCTATTAACCTGGTGAACTTGCGCATCCTGAGGCAATGTACCAACTGCCTCATGTACACCGACAACCCTCTCCTCTTACCTTCCAACACTCAGACTTGTGAGAGATGCACTTATATATCTAAACTGGAAGCCACGCACTCTCCAGCCAAGACCGGAATAGCTGGTCAAGAGGAGAAGGTCAACACTTGCACCACACCACATGGAACACATAGTCCTCTGGAACACACACCTGCACTGCCTTCACATAAAAACACAAACGATACACCCACCTTCGTGGAGGCTCTCAATAAAAATCTACCCAAGCAGCAGAGCCCTCCAAGGCAGAAATGCACTCAACCACCACAACACAGCATTAATCACGAGACACATAAATCTCCTAAACAGTGTGCCACTCAACCAAAGCCCCTAAGGCAAAACAACATCCCCAACACACTAGTCATAGGTGACTCGATAGTGAGGCACATTGATGTTCCACTCAGTAGGTTGAATAAGGAGAAAGTAACAGTCAGCTGCCTGTCAGGTGCCAGGATCCGACACATAGCACATGCACTCAGGTCACTCAACAACAGGTACAAATATGACTCTGTCATTGTACATGTTGGTGTGAATGACCTAAGACGTACCTCCCTGAACTACATGAAAAAAGACATGGAGGACCTCTCGGATTATGTAGCCCAGGTGGGTATGAACCCTAGCCCTAAGCAGCATCCTACCATCACCCAGAATGATACCACAGTACAAGCAGAAAATGATTGATTCCAACAATTGACTAAGTTTCTGGTGTCATTCTAAGGGGATCCAATATTTGTCTACCTGGGATGACATGATTGACAGACCTCGATGCTTTGCCAGAGATGGCCTGCATCTGTCACCCCTGGGCTTCTGAATATTGGCCAAGGCTCTTGCCACCCCTATAGAGCCTTTTTAGGTGGTGTTCCAAAGAACAAATTACCACCGTAACAGCTACAAACAAATGCAATCTGAGGGTCATGTTGCTCAATGCTAGAAGTCTAAACATAAATCTCCTAAACAGTGTGCCACTCAGCCAAAGCCCCTAAGGCAAAACAACATCCCCAACACACTAGTCATAGGTGACTCGATAGTGAGGCACACTGATGTCCCACTCTGAATAAGGAGAAAGTAACAGTCAGCTGCCTGTCAGGTGCCAGGATCCGACACATAACACATGCACTCAGGTCACTCAACAACAGGTAAAAATATGACTCTGTCATTGTACATGTGGGTGTGAATGACACCCCTGGGCTTCCGAATACTGGCCAAGGCTCTTGCCACCCCTATAGATCCTTTTTTAGGTGGTGTTCCAAAGAACAAATTACCACCATAACAGCTACAAACAAATGCAATCTGCGGGTCATGTTGCTCAATGCTAGAAGTCTAAATCTCAAAATGCACTCACTTGAGGCACTCCTTAAAATGGAGAACATCAACTTTTGTGCTGTAACAGAGACCTGGTGCAAGGCAGCAGAAAGCACCCCTGCACTACCAGGCTATAACGCATTCCACACCTTTCGGCCCCAGGACTTAGACCGAAGCTCCAAAGGTGGTGGTGTCTCCATATTCATAAAGGATGTGCACATCTCCAGACTGGTAGCCCAACAGAACACATCAGAGATACTTTAGGTGCAGCTAACATTGAGTAAGACAGTGAATTAGGTTGTAGCCTGCTATAGGCCCCCAACCATGTCCCAAGACTTGCACTCCACGTTCCTAAGCACCCTGGAGAATATTAGGTTCTAACTAACACTCTTACACTGGGCAACTTCAACTACCCCTCTATTAACTGGGTAAACTACTCATGTACCAATACATTTGCACAATGTTTTCCTGGAGTTCATTAATTCCAGAACCCTGGACCAGCTAGTTCTTACCCCCACTAGAGGTAGCAACATCCTTGACCTGGTCATTACTAACATGGGCAACCATTGCTCTACACCAGCAGTCAGCTCCTCCATGGTTAGATCCGACCACAAACTCTACATAACTCCCACCCCCCAACCCACACCCCACCCCTCCTCTGGATCCCACACAGTTTGGTTTTGTGAAGGGTAGATCATGCCTGCTCAACTTGGTCGACTTCTTTGAGTCAGTCACCAGAGCCGTGAATGAAGGCAAGGCAGTATATACAATCTACCATGATCTGGCCAAGGCTTTTGATATCATTCCCCACTCAGGAATCATAGAAAAACTCACTAAGCTTGGCATCAACCCCTGTATCATAAGGTGGGTTGCAAAGCTGCTCACAGATAGAACCCACAGTGTGAAAGTAGCTGACTCTAAGTCAGACTGCCAATTAGTCACAAGTGGACTCCCACAGGGTTCGGTCCTGGGTCCTCTCCTGTTTGGTATCTACTTCTCTAAAGTTCAGGCCAACACAAAGGGACTTTGGCTGACAAAGTTCATAGACAATAGCAAGTTGGAAACTATTATTAACTCCCCACGTGATGTTGACATCCTACAGAATGGCCTCACTGTGACCAACGACTGCTGTCAGAACCATTGCCTTAAGCTCAATTCCAAAAAATGTGTCGTCATCCCCTTTGGGAAAAACCCAATTCCCATGAACTACCACATTGATGGTAGTCCACTGAACACAGAAGATGTTATAAGAGATCTGGGAACACAGGTTCACAGCAACATCTCTTTTGATCACCACATTGCCACTTGTGGTCAGAAAGTCCTTCTATGTTGCACATCTCATTACTAAGGGTTTTGCATCCAGGAAGAAAGAGGTCATTGTCACCCTCTACTCTTCCCTCATTAGGCCAATCATCAAGTACAATGCCCCATTTGGCATGTACCTTACTAGACACCTGCAACAACTGGAGAGGCCGCAAAAGTACCTCACAAAGAGGATCCTAGGCCTTAAACACTTGTCCTATATGGACAGACTCAAAACACATCAACTATTATCTGTCTCATATCACCTATTTAGAGGCGATCTCTGCTTGACTTACAAAGCCATGTCTGGCCCAGCACTGTTAGACATGCTACATCTAAAGAAATCCCAATCCCTCCGCACCACACGCTCCAGAAACCTCAACCTCATTACCACAATTAACAGAACATGCTGGAGGGACAGGCTCATAACCCAGAGACTGCCCATGCTATGGGGGTCTATATTAAATTAGCAAATGTTTAAAAAAGTGAATGCTTATTTATCGACCCCATGTAAGTGAAAGCTTACAATCCCGAACACTTAGAACAGAGATTTTTTTCCCAGGGAAAAAAATCGCTGTTCCAAAAAAGAAAAAAAAAGTTTAAAACATTACATAAAGTGGGGGGCTTTGCCCCCATGCCCCCCACACCTCCCCATACTTAATTATACTAACTCTGAGATCACACTACAGTGTCGAAAATGGTGAAATAATGAAGGCGGCCAAGTGATTTTTTCCCAGGGAAAGAATTCACTTATATGCCGTTTTGGTATTTTGCCATTTCGTGCTTTCAAGTTCGATCAAGATGCATTCAAAACAATGTGTCTTTGATCATATAACAGGGAACCTGCTATAGAACAGACTTCCCATACATGTCAAGAGCAGAGCACCTCACTGACCCTCTTCAAGAGAAATCTTGATGAGTGGATGGGAAACAGAAAATTCACCCCGGGGATAACACCAGTGTCTCTACTTGACAGGGGCACTGGGAACTAAGATCGGGTGGCACTATGCCAGGGTAATCCTATGGCTAGGCTTGTAAAGGCCCCAGGGCCATAAGCCTAGTACACACCTGTGAACCTATGAACCAAACCCACCCCTCTTACCTTCCTTTTACGTCTCTTCCTTCTTTTCTAAACCAGCTTTCCCTTCTCTTAAAGAAATGGCACCTGTCCCACAAAAACAGATACGCCTCTCATACATGCCTCTCAAATGCCCAGATATTTGTAGAACATTTATATGTTTGTCTCATACTGCTTGGTGTTTTCCTAATAATATTTTTATTTTCTGGCAAATCATTTTGGAATGAAGTACACAATGTCACTCATTTGAGTTTCAAACTTCATATCCTTCAGAGAATGCATGCTAATACAAATCCTGTTAATTTACCAAGTTTTCATACTTATTGGCACAATATCCAAAATCTGCCCCTGATTTTGGGCTTGTGTCCCACTATTATGATTGGCTTTGCCAAGTGTACTTTAGCTAGGAAGTTGAAAGGTATGCTTCTACCTCACCCACCTCCTTCCTGCTCATTCCTTATTTGTTCACTATCTATTCTACCTTCTGCTTGCTTCCCCCTTTTCTTCTCTATCTTATACTCCCATTTCTAACCTCTAATATGGTCAAAAAATAGATAAACTATTCACACACATATACCAAAAGATGGCTTCTAAATAACACCTTTCTGTGCTCATATTGTGTGCTTTGGATCACCACAGGCACTATTGTGGGCTATGTACAACTGTTAAGAAATGGCACTGCTGATCATATAGCACAGAGGAAGTTCAGTCAGTGTCATGTACTATATATATATTGGCCTCTGTTGATACTGATTGTTCAAAGGAGCTGAGTGCCATTGCATGGCAATTGGCAAATATGAAATGGGATAAAGCTGATGGTTTTCATCTAACTGCTTTCATGGTTCAGCTTGTGTTTTATAGAGTGTAATTCCATAGTGTGGAGGGTTCAAGTTTCCACAAAGTTGTGTGTTTTGTTTATTTATTTTGTTTGTTTGTTTGTTTTATTATTTTCTGCTCTCAGTCTGTAAATATTTAATTATTACCTGATATGTGCTTTAGGTCCGCAGTGGTGGTGCTGCGGTAGCGTTGTCGCCTCCCAGTAAGACGCTGTCTGGTTCGATTCTCAGTTAGAGTGTCTTCTGCGTGGAGACATGTGTGAATGGGCGTACCTTCATTGAAGGTTGTGCGGCAGGGCTGGCAACTCGGCATGTAAAAATCAACTGCCAATCATTAGCGGACCGGAGTTCCGCTGTGGCGACCCCTAACCGGGAAAAGCCAAAAGACACAACAACAACCTGATATGTGCTTTCCTGACACTTTCAGTGTAAATATTTTTGTGGTACACCTTGTCAATGCACTGTTTGTGCAAATATCCTTAACAAGATCAAAGGTTCAAATACCTGAACGCTTGTCTTTTTTTCCTGCTTTCAGCCTGTAAATGTGCCACAATCACCTGATATGTACTTTCCTGATAACTGCAATGTGAGTGCTTCTATTGGTCGCTAGGTTAAAATGCTGCCTAGAAGAATATCACTTAATGAAGTAATGTGTTCAAATCCAATTAGGCCTGTTGCTCTTTTTCACGCCTTCAGACTGTAAATGTGTAACAGTCACTGGAAATTTGCTTGTCTAACACCTTTAGTGGTGGGTATAATGTAACTCCACTGAACTGATGGGACAAAAATGCTTGTGTGTGTGTGTGTGTGTGTGTGTGTGTGTGTGTGTGTGTGTGTGTGTGTGTATGCAATTTTTGATATATATATATATATATATATATATATATATATATATATATATATATATATATATATACACACACACACACATATATATATATATATATATATATATATATATATATATATATATATATATATATATATATATATGAATAATTTGTATATATAATATATACTTTTTTGTGTGTGTATATGTGTGTGTGTGTGTGTGTGTGTGTGTGTGTGTGTGTGTGTGTGTGTGTGTGTGTGTGTGTGTATGTATATATATATATATATATATATATATATATATATACCTTCTCAGAACTTACCTAGCTCACAGCTAGACCTTATTGATTGTTTCTATTGTGGTAAACAGACTTATCACTGCAAACAGAATCCAGGTACTGCAAGAAAAACCCAGCCAAAATAGAATCTTCACTGTGTGATACCTTAAACCTTGACAGAGGTGAAAGAAACAAAATGGATTATTAACCTGAGGGCAGATCAGCCCCCTGGTTTAAATAGCATAGTCCCGCTTAAACCTGTTTTAAAGAACAGAAGATGTAAAGTGTAGTTAATCCATTGTGCCATCTATAAATTTACAACTTTAAAGTTAACTGACAAAGACAATACTATGTGAGCACCATCTGACTAAGACCAAAGTCATTTTCCAGCTTTTGACAAAGGACATTTCATTACCCGCTTATTGGCCAACACCATCTTCTTCATATCTTTATTAAAAAAAGGAATACATCCTTATATTATGGAATGAAGAGAATATAATGATGATAGTTATTTTCATATTTAAGAACAGAAGAAGTATATAACAACAAAACTATTGTGCCATTTATATGACAAACCTGTAATTTGAATTTTGTCTGATGATAACAACAACAAGTGAATTTTATCTGATTACGGTCAAATTTATTCTAGCCATTGTTAAAGGATATTATACTGATTGCTTATCGAACAACATAATTTTCCTCATATTTTATATATTTTTATTGGTAAAAGTAATGAACTCTTACATTAATGATTAAATGAAGAATAAGATCGTGCTACCAATGGTTCAACACATGCTGAAGCCACTTTCTGTGACAAAATTAAAGTCTTTGCTGTTGTTGAAAGAACTAAAATATTTAAAAAAAGGGAAGTAATTTCCCTCATTTGCTTGAAAGTGATTAGAAAGTGAACAGTTAGCATTGCTGTTCTATCCACATGTTTTTCTGTTTTTGGCAAGACCCTGGTATTTTAGAGAAGCAGGCATTGGTTGTATTTTTCGAAACGTGATACAATTCAGTTGAAGGATACTTATTGTAACTCTATAATTTAAGTGGCATTATTTTGACTATGCAGGTATAGATCCCTCATACCTGCATAGCATTGTAATGAATAGAAAGTTATATTCACAGATTTCTTCGAAGATTTAGTATTTGGAGCGTTTATGAATGCTTCTGTTTACTTATGGATACTACATCATTTAGAACAGCGCCACCTGTTATTGGTCTTGAGAATTAAAGGAAAATGGAAGAGTAATACTTACTTTGCTCACATTACCATCAATAACATAATATACATCTAATTAAAATGAAGGACTGGAACATCTAATTTACATACTCAATAAAGGCGGGAAACAGAAGCATAGAGTTGATTACATGCAAATTAATCTTGAGATAACAAGATAGGATTGGATGTTGCCTTTGCTTGAAAGAGATTGGAAGGTGAACAGTTAGCATTGCTGTTCTATCCACACGCTTCCCTGTTTTTGGCAAGACGTTGGTATTTTAGAGATAACATCTGAAGCAGGCATTGGTTGTATATTTCGAAATGTGATATAATTTAGTTGAAGGATACTTATTGTAATTCCATAATTTTAAGCGGCATTATTTTGATTATGCAGGTAAAGATCCATCATACCTGCATAGCATTGTAATGAATAGAAAGTTATATTCACAAATTTCTTCAAAGATTTAATATTTGGAGTGTTTATGAATGCTTCTATTTACTTTGGATACTACATCATTGAGAGCAGCGCCACCTGCTATTGGTCTTGAAAATTAAAGGAAAATGGAAGAGTAATACTCACTTTGCTCACATTATCATCAATAATATAATATACATCCAATTAAAATGAAGGACTGGAACATCTTATTTACATACTCAATAAAGGCGGGAAACAGAAGCATAGAGCTGATTGTATGCAAATTAATCCTGAGATACCAATATAGGATTGGATGTTGCTAAGTATTCACCAATGGTGATTGATCAAATAGTATAGATTTTCATATATAAAGGGAAATGGAAGTCCCTAGTGTCTTATACGATCTGAGGAAGACAACAGTCGAAAGCGCTTATCGGATATCTTCAAGGGACAGTTTTGAGCTTTTTTATTTTTCATTTTATTTTCAAGTCGAAGTTTTATTCGTATTAAAGGACTACATTTTAATTGGAACACTTGTGGATTTCGTTGTTTGGCCATCCTTGGGTGGATTTTCTGTCTTTTTTCTGCTAATATTGACTGTTTTTGTGACAGACCACCTTTAGGTTTTGGGAGTTATTTATTCATTTGTATTTTAGGGTTGGGGTTAGGTAACAGAATAGATGTAATGTTCTTGGGTCATATCGAATGCTTAATTTATCTGATACCTAATTGTCAAACCCTAATCGTTTAACAACCTATTCACCGAATGACTTATTCATCAAACTGAAAATCATCAAAATGTTTTAGTTGACCAACACTATGAAAGATAAACTTTTTTTCTATTTTAGCAGGGGGGTTGCACACCCATGCACTGACCACACCCCCTGCAAATTAAATATACCAGCTTCAAGATCATACTACAATGAGGTAATGGGTAAATCATGGCCAGTTGGCATGTCAATCACACAATGTTTTTTTCAGGATGGCCAAGTAAAATCTTTCAGTGATTTCCAGTTTGATGATTAGGTCATTCAGTGAATAGGTAGTTCGGCAATTAGGGTTCGATGATTAGGTGTTTGATAAATTAAGCATTAGACAATAAGACATGTGCCAGTGTTCGTAGCATGTGTTTGTGCATGTCTGTGCATCCAATTTTGTCTTTTGTAGTCCCCTCCTGCCCAACTTAGTAATGGATGTTAAGCCTAACTAACCCTAACAATTTCTACATTACCTCTGAATGCACTGGTAACAGAGATAGTAGGGAAAGTTCATATACATGGCAACAGGCCCTTTTTAATTGATTAAAAAGTTGCGGTGAGAATATAAAGTAATGTCAAGGCATATCTGGTTTACAGCTCTGGTGGCATTGCTTGTCACTGCAAACTAGCTGTCTATGTGCAACTGGGTATTGGTAAAATTTCAAGGGTGTTTTACAGGAAAAAAATGTCAACTGAAGGTATCTGTGTTTATACAGGATGCTGCCAAACACTTGAGGGGAAACTAATAGGTAGATCCTGATGATTTATGGATGAAGTATTAGGTTAGTGAACAGCTAATCAAGCAGTACTTACTGAAGAGAAACAGTTAGCTTTGTCAAGAATGATGAAAAGGGGGGGGGTGTAGCCAAGATGTCAGAGTGAGTGCAGTAGTTTTTTGTTGCTCTGTTCATGAGATTTATTTCTGACAGGAATTAATTAAATGGTAGGAGACACACATACTGAAAAATGTGGGTCTTGTAAACAATGCTCTGCTATCAATGAAGCAGTAGGAATTAGATTGGAGGATATCAATAAAACATATGTGGTTTTTAAAAAGGGAAATTGTAATAGCAAAAATATAGTTTACTTAGCTAGGTGTATGTCTTGTACAGCTTTTTATATAGGAAAAACAGAAAGACAGCTTAGGAAGTGTATCTATGAGCATTTATATAAGATCAAAGTTAAGGATATGAAAAATGCTATGTTTAGGCATATTAGTAAGTATGGAGAGACACATAAATTTAAATTTGCGATAATTGATCAAGTACATATATCCCCTCGGGGGGGGGGGGGATTATAAAGCACAGTTAAGCAAGAGGGAAAGTATATGGCAAATGATAACAAATGCAACAAAATTTCCTGGTATAAATGAATATATTTCTATCAAACCAGTACTGCAACTTTTATAGCTTTGGCTATAACTTAAAATGTCAAGGATTTTAAATTATATTATGTTATTTTAATATACTTTTAATGATGTTTACAGTCTGGAGTTTTAAACTTGTTATAGTGTATAATTCTATGATGTATTTGTATATTTATACATTTTTATGCATTGGCACTTTAAAATAGGATATTTGGCTGCTCATCAGCATTTCTGGCACCAAAAAGTTTTTAAATATGCAAATGGATGTTTGGACTAGTGTTCTGAAGAAGTGTGTATTTTACAGATGAAAGCACTTAACCAATTGTCACAGTAGTGTGTATAATATGAATAAATTTTCTTTTACTTGCCCGGTTCCAGTTTCACTCATACTGTTTACCTAGCAGAGACAGCGTTTTGTCTCATTATTGTATTTTCTGCAGTTGTGTTTTGTTTATTGGTTTGGATTAATAGTAGCGGCTATGGACAATGCCAGAGAAGTGACAGAGACATTATCAGACAAGGATGAGATGGGACGTATCAAAATGGAATTGGATATGCTCAGGGACAACGTATCTCATTTAACGGATGTAGTTGGCCAACTTCAAAAAACTTTTATCAATTGGAAGTCAGACAATGGGATTATGGACAAGCATTCATCGCTCCAAGCCAGTCGAGGCTCTAATTCTATAGATATGCCCAATGGACAGGGTAAACCTAGCAGTCTGGCCAAGAGTGCGAACGTTTCTAAAACTCCAATGGAACCTTTACATGTTCAGTAGTCATTCAAACGAACATGATTTAACCTTTGATTTTTCTTTGTTCCAAGTCGAGGAGGATCTTGAGCGTTTGGGAGCTCGTCCAAAGCGGCAGTTACCAGTGAAAACATATGCCGCAACAGCTAAACATAAAAACAAACCAGACTATAATAAAGGTACTGTTTTAAATACCTCTAGCCCTAGAGGCTTACAGGTTGCAGGTTCTGCACAACATCACAATACCGGCAATTCTAACAAATTGGACAATTTTTTAACTAATGAATATGATTTTACTGTTACTACAAAGTATTATGAGTCTGATATGCATAATATGGAAGCACATAATAACAAAGGCACAGTGAAAGATATGATATATAATTTGGGCAAATTATTATTAACAGTCAAAAGTATCAAAATTGATAATGCATATTTGAGAAAATGCATTTCTTTAGGAATAGTCCCTATGGAATTAAGATTTTTCAAAATGCCTATGGGTGTGGGTTTGAACCATGATACTAAAATAGAATTTAATAATGTATTTAATAGTTTTGGTATTAGTTATATGAAATTAATCATTAAGAAAAATGATGAGAAATTAAGTTGTTTAATTAATGAGATTGATAAATTAAATAATGTTATTGTCACAGATTTGTTGTTTCCACAATGGAAAAATTTATATGAAAAACAGTATAAAATAGCAGATAGTAGGGCCGGAAAGATTTTTGATAGAAAATATAGAAAGATACAATGTGATATCGAACAATATCAGGAGAATAGAGCTTATTTATGGAAAAAGGAACATGAACATTCATATAGAATAGAAACCAATGAAAATAGAGTAGATTATAGACAGACTGGTATGAATTTTCAGGGGGGGTGGTATTTTACCCCACAACAGAAAATGAATTACCAGACGAGAAACCAGTATGGCAGATGATCGAACCCAGTTGTCATTCACCTAATGTTGGATTATTACAGAAGGAGTTAAATGATATAGTCCCTATAGACATTGATAGCAATATCAATTTGTCCAACATAAGTGATCAAAGACAGAATGTAGTTGTATGCAATGATTTAAAAATATTCAACTACACTACTTTAGATATAAAGGAAGAACATTTTCCCTTTTTCGAAAGGGTATGAAATATATACCGATAGCGAAATTTAATTTAGCAGATGCTATCACTGAAACCAAATTGTTTTGTCGTAGAATAAATTTAGCTATCTTATATCAAAATAAAAATAAAAAAGTGTTGTCAAATGAAATGAAGAAGAAAAGTATGTATAACCCCCCAGCACATAAAGGAAGGAGGAAGCTACTACATGATAGATCAAAATCCCAAAAAGGGAAGGCATCTCTGATCAGTATTAGCAAAAAACTACGGGCACTCATAAAATCGTCTAAGGCCAGCTTCGAGAGAAAAATTGCACAGGACACTAAGGATAATCACAAGGCTTTCTTTAGTTATGTTAGGAACCTGGGTGGGAATTCCCAGATATGCTCAGAATTAGTCCAAAATGACAAAAAATACACCGAACCCACAGACATTGCCAACATCCTAGCTGACAGGTTCAGTGCAAACCTCTCCCCCCCTCCCCACCAAAAGGGCAAATATCTATCCCAGCAGAGTGTTGCCCCCCTGACATCTCAGATGCTCAGGTAAGAGCCGCTCTCTCCAAAGCAAAAAACACAGCATCAATGGGACAAGACGGTGTGCCAGGCTGTGTCCTACATGAACTCCAAGAAGAGCTAAACCCAAACATAAAACTACTGTTCAATCTCAGCCTTACTACAGGATATGTACCCAAAGAGTGGCGTACAGCAACAGTGGTCCCTCTCCACAAAGGTGGTGCCTCAACGGATACTGGAAACTATCGCCTCATAAGCCTGACTAGCTTGGTCTGCAAAGCTATGGAAAGGATCATCATGGACCTCATAAATAAAGATATTGGGGACCTGCAGACACTGGATCCTACCCAGTTCGGTTTTGTTAAGGGCAGATCCTGCCTCTTAAACCTGGTCAATTTGTTTGAAACAGTCACCAAGGCCATTGACAAGGGGAAGGTGGTCCACACAGCCTACCTGGACCTCGCAAAAGCCTTCGATACAATACCCCACTCGGGCATTATAGATAAGCTCACCAGCTTAAATATAAACCCCTATGTCACTAGATGGGTTGCAAACTGGCTCAAGGACAGAACCCACATGGTTAGAATTGCTGGAGCCATGTCAGACTCCAAACCAGTTACAAGTGGCATCCCACAAGGCTCAGTCCTGGGACCTCTCTTGTTCGGTATATATTTCTCAGAGGTAAAGGCCAACACGGAAGGACTGTGACTGACCAAGTTCACAGATGACTGCAAACTGGGCGCCATAATCGACTCTCCAGCCGACACAAGCATCCTCCAAAAGGGCCTCATAGAAACAGACAACTGGTGCCAGAGCCATGACCTCAAGCTAAATGCCAAAAAGTGTATAGTCATCCCCTTTGGTAAAAACAAAGTGCCCACAAATTACCACATAGGTGGTAATCCATTAAGTACAGAAGAAGTAATTAGGGACCTGGGGACCCAAGTTGATAGCAATCTCTCATTTGACAACCACGTGGCCAAAGTGGTTAGAAAAACATTTTATATAGCCCACCTAATCATGAAGGGATTCACATCTAGATCAGGGGAGGTCATCGTGCCTCTTTACTCATCCCTCATCAGGCCCATAATTGAGTACAATGCCCCTTTTGGGATGTACCTTACCAGACACCTGCAGCAACTGGAAAGACCCCAAACGTACCTCACCAAGAGGATCAAAGGGCTCAAACAGATGCCATATGTTGCCCGGTTAAAGAAACTCCAGCTCTACTTAGTGGCATACCGCCTGCTCAGAGGCGATCTGTGCCTGACGTATAAAGCCATGTCCAACCCGGAATTAATGGACATGCTGCACCTCAGAAAATCCAAATCCCATCGAGCTACATGCTCGAGAGACTTGAACCTCAGCACTGAAATAAATAGGACATGCTGGAGGGACAGATTCATAACCCAGAGGCTCCCTTCACTCTGGAATAAAATCCCAGTCCAGGTTAGGCAGAGTCCCTCATTGACTCTCTTCAAGAGGAATCTTGATGAGTGGATGGGAGATTGTAGGTTTACCCAAGGTATCACTTCTGTGTCACTGTTAGACAGAGGCACAGTATACTAATCTCAAAAAAGGGCATAGCAAAATTAATTTAAAATGGGTGGCGAAAGCCAAACACACTCTGGCTAGGCTTATAAATGCCCTAGGGCAGATAGCCTAGTATGAACCTATGAACCTATAAAAATGTGCAAAATTTTGAGGAACGTACATGTTTGGATATTTATGATTATAACAGGTCAATAAAGTGATGTGGATACACAGATAATTTAAATGATAAAGAGAGAAAATGTCTGGCAGAATTTATAAGGAATAAAGACTTTAAAGTAATGAAGCCAGATAAAGGTGCAGGTATAGCCTTATATAATACTATAGATTATGTTAATAAAGTCCAAAGCATTCTAATTGACTCTGGGAACTATGAGGTTGTCTCCGGCAATGAAATTAATATAGGTTATTATAAAATAGATTTAGCATTAGATGAATATTTAGTAGATAATATAATCACTGTAGATACGTATAATTTTTTGAAAAATGAATATCCTATATTAGCTACAATTGTGGGTATCCCAAAAGTACATAAGGATATCAATAATCCTCCATTCAGATCAATTATATCAGGTAGCAGATCAAAGACATTTAATATAGGAGTAGCCATCAATAGATGGGTTAAACATATTTATGAAAACACCCCACATGTAGTTAAGGACTCATGGATGTTTTTGTCTCAGTTAACTACGGACAGATGGAAAAGTAACCTGGTCTTTGTCACTATTGATGCCATTGATTTGTTCTCTTGTATTCCCAGGGAACAAGGATTAGAGTTATTCTGTGATAGCTTGAGAAAGTTTTCTCATTTAAGCTGGGATTGTATTAATTTAATCACTGATATGATGGGCCTGGTTTTGGAACATAACTATATATATTTTGAGGGTGAGCATTATAAATAAACAAAGGGGGTGGCTATGGGGGCCTCTTGTGCCCCCATTTTTGCCAATTTAGTCATGCTTGAATGGGAAAACCAATACCTATTTAATAGTGATTATTTTAATCATATTACATATTATACAAAGTTTTTGGATGATATGTTTTATTATGGGATGGGCCCACAGAGATCCTTAAAGAGTTTTTAGAATACCTTAATACAACTAGCCACTTTCTCAAGTTCACTTATAATATCAATCACAAAGGTATAGCCTACTTGGATACATACATTAGACATAATGAAACAGGTTTCTAGTCTGAAATATATAGAAAGGAAACTTTTCTAATGGATACCTTGATTACACTAGTAATCATCCTAGACACATCTTAAAGAATATCTATAAAGGTCAATGTATACAAGTGGCAAGAATGACATCAGATTACAATATTATGATTAAAGAGATAAATAATATTAGAACTATGTTTATCAATAGAGATTATCCTTTGCCTTTATTAGATGATATTTCAGCATATGTTATTAAAGAATGGGGCAAAAAATATCCACCCATCCTTGGTAATAAGTTAGGTAATATAATAGGTATGAGAAACAAGGCACAAGAAGAATTTAATAGAGTGTGTGTACTAACATATTCCCTGTTTGTGACTGGTGTTAAAAATATTATAGAAAAGCATTGGAATAACTTAGTTATGGATGATGAATTAAAGGAAGTAGTTGGTAAGAAACCCAGCTTTGTGTTTAAACTGGGTATGAATATTAAGAATTTATTAAACAGAATGGCTAATGACATTATGGTAGGAGACACACATACTAAAAAATGTGGGTCTTGTAAACAATGCTCTGCTATCAATGAAGCAGTAGGAATTAGATTGGATGATATCAATAAAACATATGTGGTTTTTAAAAAGGGAAATTGTAATAGCAAAAATATAGTTTACTTAGCTAGGTGTATGTCTTGTACAGCTTTTTATATAGGAAAAACAGAAAGACAGCTTACGAAGTGTATCTATGAGCATTTATATAATATCAAAGTTAAGGATATGAAAAATGCCATGTTTAGGCATATTAGTAAGTATGGAGAGACACATAAATTTAAATTTGCGATAATTGATCAAGTACATATATCCCCTCGGGGAGGAAATTATAAAGCACAGTTAAGCAAGAGGGGAAGTGTATGGCAAATGATAACAAATGCAACAAAATTTCCTGGTATAAATTAATATATTTCTATCAAACCAGTACTGCAACTTTTATAGCTTCGGCTATAACTTAAAATGTCAAGGATTTTAAATGATATTATGTTATATTAATATCATTTTAATGGTGTTTATAGTCTGGAGTTTTAAACTTGTTATAGTATATAATTCTATGATGTATTTGTATATTTATACAATTTTAATGCATTGGCACTTTAAAATAGGATATTTGGCTGTTCATCAGCATTTTTGGTGCCAAAAAGTTTTTAAATATGCAAATGGATGTTTGGACTAGTGTTCTGAAGAAGTCTGTATTTTACAGATGAAAGCGCTTAACCAATTGTCACAGTAGTGTGTATAATATCAATAAATTTTCTTTTACTTGCCCGGGTCCAGTTTCATTCATACTGTTTGCCTAGCAGAGACAGCGTTTTGTCTCATTATTGTATTTTCTGCAGTTGTGTTTCGTTTATTGGTTTGGAGAAATTAATTAAAACTTTTTTGAAATATCTTGAAAAAACTGCCTATTAATATTCCTTTCACTATTGTGGATTATCAGAAGAAGAAAAAATAATAATCTTCAGTGAAATTCTTCACAAAAATCCTGTCAGAACATCAATTGCTGCATACAGATACCTGAAATATGAGTCATTCAAAGTCATCTGCTCCAGATAGTTCTATGAAGAAAGAACTACAGACTATAATTACAAGTATACAATATCTCTCTACAAAAATGGAGAACATAGAAAACATCATGGAAAACATGAAAAAAGAAAGTAAAAAACAAATTCAAGAATTAAAGGAAATTATTTCAAAGCACTCAGATCAAATAACCAGTATAGAAGAATCTCTAAATGAAATAGACGGGAAAGAGATGGAGAATGACAATCAAATACATTTCCTTTTGAAGCAAAATAGTTCACTATTAGAAAAGGTGGATGATCTAGAATCAAGGTCAAGAAGAAATAATATTAGAATTTATGGAGTTCCTGAAAAGACAGAAGGGAATAACATGATTCTTTTCCTGAATAACTGGTTACCTAAAATACCAAACCTGCCAGAGTCATTTTCTTATGGAATCGAAAGGGCGCATAGATCTTTGTCAAACCCTTCTATATCTAAAAACTTAACTTCAACAAGCTCTATCATAGTTAAGTTTTTATCAACCCAGGATAAAGATTTGGTGTTAAAGACTGCCTGGTTGATGGGTCCTATTCAGGAAAATGGAAAAGTCATTAGATTTGATAATGATTATACATCTGAGACAATAGCAAAGAGAAAAACCTGTGTTCCTCTCATTAAAGATCTAAAAAAAGCCGAAATAAAAGCTCAAATACTCTTCCCTGCTAGATTGAAAATCACACTTCCAGTTGGTCAGAAAATCTTTAATAACATCGAAGAGGCAACAGAATTTGTCAAAAAACATAACCTACTAGACACAATTGAAGATATGGAATTCTCTACCCCAAGCCTAAAGAGACAAGCTACAAATGGCAAAACAACAGCAAATGATAAATCAACAAAAAAACTTAAAGGGAAATAAAATACTAACTTCTAATTTCCAGCGGCATTTTTCCTATGGTAATATGTCCAATACTACAAGCTATTAGGTAAGATTTTACATTAACATATTCATAACTAAAAATATTTAATACTTCTTTCTTATTTCTAATAACAATTCTCACTAGTTACTTGTGACGGCTTTCTGACTTCTTCTTTCTTCTTTGTTATGTAACACTATTTCCTTTATAGATTATAGTATAAACAATAATTGAAGGGCTCATAAATTATAAATATTGACAGAGCTTTATAAGATTGCGACTTATATCTAATTTCAATTAATAATGTGTTGAGTATTTCTCGTTTGGGGTTGGATTAGTACTTGGAACAGCTTGTGTGTCTTTATTGCATTGCCTGCCATTTAAAATGGAATTGCGATGTTCCTAGATGTTGAAAGGGGTGCTGCCAGCTTTACACTGCTTATTAGTGACTTTTGTTGCTCTTGGCTTGTTTAATCAACAAGTGTAACATGTTTTTATTATAAATATCCTGTGTAGACCTTTTTGAGCAATGCCGGCACTTTGTAGTCAGTTGTGAAGTGTAATTTTAATGTTATAGTGTAAATAGCATTGTGTTACCCTGCTTAACTTGTTTTTTGTTTTTTACATGCCTTTAATGCTTCTCAAGCATACGACAGTTAAGAAAAGCTTGAAAATACCTGAAAAGCGTTATGTTCACCTTGCAAATGCAATATTTTGTTTGTCAAGCTTCATGAGAAGCAAGTCACGAGCTATGCATTAAATCCTTGTTTTTGAGCCTGGCACTCGCTACAGAAGCATTTAATGATGATGTAATGTCATCTGAGTCCGGTCGCACATAGGAAAAGCAGCGACAGAGGGAAAAAAAACGTAACAAGGAAGTTATTACTGACTGAAGGTTTTGAATGCTTTCAAAGCATTCTTTGGACTATAAGTTTGCTCCTTGGAGTAAAATAATAAAATATTACATGCTTCTTATCTCAGAAACAAGATATTGTTATATACATGTAGTGAACTGTTATAGCTACAGTCTAGTTAATTTGCAAAGTACAATCATTACAGATGGCTTCAGAATGTTTTATTTTTGGCTGGTTTGAATTCAAATTTCACTGATATTGTGATAAGCATGCTCTGTGGTAATGGAATCTATAGATAAACAATTTGGGAAAAATAAATAAATTACAAATAAGGAACTAAATGTGCACAATAAAAACTAACAAATTCCTAATTATAATATTGATACAATAATTAAATAATTGTGTTAATTATTCAAACTAACCCAAATGTATCTACTTAAGAGAGATCGGAAAGTGCTGGCATAAAGAAATTTTACAAGTTGTAGACAGCTAATCAAAGGGTAATGTGAGTGAGATAATATAATAAAAGAGAAGTGGGTGAACATACTACTCTTTGATGTTTTGACATGCAAACAAGTAAACATGCTTATTGCGAAAATATCATACTAGATATCAACATATAGTCAATAGCTAACATAAGTGCTGTATGTTTATGTACTTATTAAACAGAAGGGATATTAATAACAGTGTAAGCTTGGAATGAATGCATTTCTGAAATATTAAAGCTTAAAAGCAATGGTAATATTACACTGATAGAGCAATAATGAAATAAATGAGATAAAATAATGATTACAAACTACATTCAATATACTTGAAACACCAAACATCATAACAGTATAAAGAGTCATCCACAAATGATAGACAGTTAAAAAGAGAATGGGATGGGGAAAATATGGAAATGCGGACAGGATGAGCATACAGTTATGTTTATGTTATATGTTGATATATAAACAAGTAAAAACTTGTTTTATCGAGATGTCATGCATAGATGTCATCATATAATTAGCAGCTTTCATAGGTAATGTTGTTTTACGTACTTGCTAAACTGAATAGATAGTAATTCTAATGTAAATTTGGAACAAATGCACCTCTGAAGTATTAAGGTTTGAAAGCAATAGCAGTAGTAGACTAATGAAACAGCAGGGGATAAATGAGATAAAAGATGGTTGTAAAATATGCTTATTACACTAAATATATTTGAAATTTCAAATATCATAACAACATAACATGGAATGCTCATTACATTTGCTTAAATAATTTACATATAGAATATAAATAACATATACAAACAATAGTTGAGAGGATGGTGAGTAAGAAAGTAAATAAAAATAAAGGTTACTAAACATCAAATTTAGGAACATATTAACATGAAACATTAGCTAAATAAAATAATAGCTTTATTTCCTTTAGCTTAATGAGAATTTTGAGCCTTTAGACTGCTTATCAAATTATATCTATGTATGTTGATTTATGAGAGCAGAACCTTATTAATATAATGCAGAAACAAATGTTAAATATAAATATTTACTACATAACTAGCCATTGTTTGCAACTTATAAACATTTTATAATTTGTTATGTGTTTCAAGATATTTTGGCACTTTAAATGCCAATATAGGGTATTGTTAATATTGAACATGAATATCTATATACTTAATTATTAAGTGCAGAAGCAACAATGTAAAGGTTGACTGGTTGTTGGGATGTTTGTGGTGGTGGCTAAGATGATGTTATCATCAAGCCAGGAATTTAGATTTCCATGTTTTGTTTTGTATATAGTTATATATGTTAAAAATTTTTTATTCAGTTCCATTTATCTGCTCATAAGTAAATTCAATGGAAGTATTTGTACTATTTTGAATGTTCTCTTATAAGTGTATGTCTTTAAATGTCAATGGCCTTAATAATCCTTTCAAAAGAGGAAGTATAGTTAAATACTTGAAACTGAATAAAGTAGATATAGGGTTTTTACAGGAAACACACATTGTTAATAAGGACTTAGACAGATTATCTTTTAATGGTTATATGATTCTTGCAGAGTCTCATTATCCAACTAAGAGAAGAGGCACAATGGTACTATGGAGAAAAACATTACCAATACCTAAAATCATTGATACCTATGCAAATAAGAATGGCATGCTATTCTTAGTAGTTTTAGAGATAAACAAAAGATATGTAACATTAGTAAACTCTTACTGGATACCTGGTTTTGGAGCAATTACAGCAAATAAACAGCTGGAGTTAATAATTTCTAAATCCAAAGGTGAAATAATACATGCTGGAGACTTTAATTGTCTCCTTTCTGATAAAGATACTACAAAAAAAGATAATTTTAAAACATCTTCTGCAGCAAAAAAGTTAAAGAATTTCATTAATATATTAGATCTTGTAGATATTTATGCTCTAAAAGAAGCTCACTCATTAGAATACACTCACTATTCATATAGGTATGGTACACAAACAACAATTGATAAAGTACTAGTTACAAATAATATATTTTACAAGATTCAAAAAGTCTTAATTATCTCGTGCCCATTGTCAGACCATAATGCCTTATTTTTTAAACTTAATATCATGCCTAAAGACTTAATAACTTGGCAAAGATTACCTGTCTATATAACTACATTAAAGGGATTTAAAGAGAGGCTCTTTAATGAAATAAAACTTTTTCGTGATATTAATAATAATAATAATGAGACTTCAAAGGTCAAACTCTGGGATTCACTAAAATCTTACTTATATGGTAAGATCAAAAATTGGTATCTAATCAAAAGAAAACAATGGGAAAATGAACTAACACAACTACAAATAAATATAGATAAAATAAGGAAATGTTTAAGTACCAAAGACAAAAGAACAAATTCTGAGCTAAAAACATTAAACGATAGATACGCAGAAATTCTAAATCACAAAGAGACAATAAATCTAGAAAAATTAAGAATTCAATCCTATTCAGTGAACCCCAAACACATACACAGATTGGCAGTCAAAGCAAAACATCTAGCTGGCCTTAACCATATAAAAGAAATAATTGACAATAAAGGAATTAAGATAAAACATGTTACGGAGCACAAAGAAATTTTGGAAGTCTTTAGAGTATATTACGAGAGGTTAAACAATACAAATGTTGATTCAGTAAACAGTGCACTTACAAATAATTTTCTGAAAGAAAATATTAACAAAAAAGTAACAAAAGAACAAAATACTAATTTGTTTAAGCCAATAACATTAAAAGAAATTAAAGAATGTATTCTAAACCTTAAAAGCAATAAGGCACCTGGATTAGATGGAATTATTGGAGAGCTATACAAGTTGTTCCTAGAAGATACTTTAAAGATTTTGTAGGTAACTTATGAAGAATTTAGAAAAAATAAAAGCATTTTTCCAAAATGGAAATATGCTATTATATCTCCCATTCTAAAACAAGACAAAGATCCTAAGCTAGTGACATCATATCGACCTATATCTCTACTAAATGTAGATTATAAAATCTACACCTCAATACTTACTAAAAGATTAAAGCAATTCATTCTGAGAATAATAGAAAATGATCAAGCAGGTTTTATTTTGAACACAAAAGTTCAAGACAATGTCATTAGGCTTTTAACCCTGATAGATGTTGCAAATAAAAAAAAAGAACTATCAATAATTAGTTTAGATATTAAAAAAGCATTTGACACTCTACCTTGGACATATTTATTTAAAGTATTAGAAACTTTTAATTTCTCCATTGATTTCATAGAACTAATAAATACCTTATACAAAATTCTGTGTCATATATTAAAATAGGGGCATTCTTATCTAACAAAATTCAAATATTAAAAGGAACAAAACAAGGCTGCCCATTATCAACTCTGTTATTTGCATTATCAGTAGAGCTATTTGCAAACTACATAAGAAAAAATGATAACATAAACAGTTTCATTCTTAATTCAAATTATTCTTCAAAAGTACATAGGTAATTTAAATTCTTCAATAAGGCATATTGCAGATGCTATAGAACTTTTTGAGAAATGTTTTGGCCTAAAGTTCAATAATAATAAATCTGAAACATTATTAATAAATAGCAAAGTAAGTTCAGAATGGAGAAAATATAATAACTTTAACTGGGGAAATGAGTCTATTAAATATCTAGGTGTGTATATAAAGCCTAGTTGGAAAGAAATGATACAAGTTAAGAAATCTATTGGATAAAGTCAAAGAATATATAGACAAGTGGAATAAAATGTTCTTTACTTTTGAAGAAAAACTAATACTAATAAAGATGTGTATTCTTCCTAAAGTTTTGTATTTGTTTCAATCTATAATTATTAGCCCTCCAAAAAAATAATAAAACAATTAAATTCACTTTTAATTAAGTTTTTATGGTACCCACAAAACCTAGAATAAAATATGATTGGCACAATAGAGATTGGGCAAAAGGTGGAATCACATTCCCGAATTTAGAACTATATGCTGATTTGGTTACAATTCATATCATAAGTAAGTGGTTAAGTAATAAGTATACATCAAATTGGAAAGATTTGCATACAAACATTTTATTATCTAATATAGATCAAAAAATAAACAATTACTTTTTTACTGAAAATAATAAACTGTTTTTAACAGTGAAATATCCAGTACATAAAGAAAGCAAAAATGAGAAGCTACCATATTGCATTAGTTATATACTAAACAATTTTAAGAAAATTATAAACACACATTGCATAACAAGACATTTCTCAATATTAATGTTCCCAATAGCGTTCACAAACAATTGCTTAGATTCTTTCAATATAAACAAAATAACAGAAATGAAAGGCAATGGGTTAAATTACTGGCACCAATTCCTTAGTATAAATAATATTCTTGACACTACAAGTCTCTTAGCAAGCTACAACGTAAATCAAGATAATTGGTTAAATATTCAAATCTTCAGAGAATATCTAATAAAGGAATTTAAAACAAGTCATGTGTCATATACTTCACCTCAGCCTAAAATAATTTTACTTTTGTGTGAATTAAATTCTTTACAATTTAGCATGGGGTTTTCTTTATCTAAGATCTATAAGACATTGAGGGCTGACTTAAAACAGCATGATGGTTCTCTATGGAGTTTTATAGAAAATGCTAACAAATTTAACTTCTCTAATAATGACAAATTATTAACACTCAGGTCGATAAATCATACAATATCATCTTTATATTAGAAAATATTTACATGGAAATTTATACACAGGAGTTATTTTACTCCACAGAAAATTGCAAAAATATTGAATAAAACTAGTCATAATTGTTGGAGATGTGATGAGAGTCTCTGTGCAGATTGGATACATATGTGACTTGAATGTAAAATGATTGTTCCTTTTTGGCTGAAATTTAGAGATTTTACAAAGGCATTGTGGACAGACAAATGCATAATTACAGAAACACTTTTATTACTCAATGCCCCAATGCCATATTGTATACGGAAGTCACAAATACATCTTTTATGGTCCATCTTGGCAATAGCAAGGAAAGTTATTACTTCAAATTGGAAAAGTAAAGTGACTGTCTCTTTTACTAAGTTTATACTATTGGCCAAGACAGTATGTAACAGAGAACTTGAAACTCTTAACTATAGAACAACAAGAATGACCCACAGAAAGTTATCTTGATTGAAATTTAAAAAAATATTAGACAAAATGTAATATGTTGAACAAAGCTGTTTTAGTTATGAGCATTTTGTACATAATTGTACATAGTTGAGTATTTAATGTCATGTTAATGAATAATTATCTGTATAATATAATAATTTCTTGATCTATGAAAACCAATAAAACAGTTTTATATATAAAAAAAAGAATGATGAAAAAAGGAATTAATTTGATTGGTTACTGCCTGGCTATTACTAGTGCTGGTCTCACCACACCTTCATGCTGCTGGGATACAAAGCTCCTTTTCTTCTTCTCTCACCAGAAGCAAAACAGTAGCACCAATCACAATGTAAGAAGTAGGCTACAGGCTCTTTGGTGATCAACAGACTTACCCCAGATGATGCAGGGGGCTGTACACTTGTAGCAATTTCCTGGTAGATGCCTTGAAGAGCAACCAGACCAATCAGGAAAGTCCAACACAAACACTCACTGTCCAGTCAGAAATGGTCAGAAATCAATACAATAAGCTTCTTCTCTGACCAGGAGCAAAATACAACTGCAAATTCCAAGCTGGCACCTATGAAGCAGGTATCAGGCTGGGAGGGTAGGAGGATGTAATTTTTGTGTGAATCACAGGAGACATAGCTCTGGTCTCTTTCTTTGTTTAAATATGCAATTAAAGGCAGAACACAAGTAAAACAGTGTAAAGAAAATAAAGCTCAACATACAAAACAGAAGAAGGCAATAAAGCAATAAAAAATACAAGAAAGCAAAAACAAACTAACCTTTCCCTCACAGCAGTTTATGGCAGAGTCTGAATGAGCTTTTCCAGTAAAGCCTTGAAATGTTTAATTTTACCCCTTAAACAGAAGGTTTAGTTCCCAGCTCCACCCTCAGTTCACAGATAATTTCAATTAACCTGTTTTATTTTCTGTGCGACTCACAGGAGACACAGCTGTGTTCTCTTTCCTAGTTTAAAAACATGCAATACACAAATGATGAAACATTTAGATATTTTCAAGGTTTCAGCGCTGGGGTAGGAGTGTTTGTGCAAGTGTAGGTAAGTTAGGGTTAGAGTAGGTTTAAGTGAGGGTATAGTAGTTCTTGTGCAAGCTGTGTTTAAGTTGTGCATATATGCGTGTGTCTGAGCTGTCTTGATTAGTGGTAGTATTACAAAAAAGGATTTTTGAATAGTAAGATGATGTGTTAGTGTTAGGGACAGGGTTAGGGTTAGTGCTAGTAGGTATTAGTAAGGTGGTGCATATGGGCTGAATAATATATCACTGTAACATGGGGAAAGTTCCCCACATAGTATTAACCTCCATTCAATGTGAGATTGGTCAAATGTGCATTCCTGTGCTCCTGATCCACAGATTGATGTCTTACTACTGTAGAAAAAGCAAGGTATAAGTCATTTTCATCTATATTCCATATGGCTTTTGTAACTGCTAAGTTTCCATCCTGTAATCCATGTTGTTTAGGTTGTTTCTTGCAGGTAAAATCTTTGGCCATTGTATGTGGTGAGGACTTCAGTGTGTCTGATATCAGTGTAAAATGTCACAATGTCATGTTTCAGAACCCTTACTATCACTGCAATTTACATATTGTTTAAAAATATTCCTTAGTTGTCATAAATGATAAAGGTCATATGATCATCAAACCATTCTGCTTGTGTGTGTGTGTGTGTGTGTGTGTGTGTGTGTGTGTGTGTGTGTGTGTGTGTGTGTATATGCACGTGTGTATGTATGCATGTCTATTGTGAGCAACACATTGCCACACCAGTAGGTGGTACTTCAAGTGCCAAATAGCATGTACACTTACTTGGCAAACACTAGGGGTAGTGTACACACAGACACACAGACACTGCATACCTGCATTGTTACCAGCTAAACATGTAGTTCAGTACTTAATGATCCTGGATGATATGCAAATTGAACGTTCACTGGTCATTCATGTGATACTGTGAAAGTGCTCCAAGAACAAAGATAAAAGCAGTTCTACTCTTGATAAATGTTTTTAATCTTTCTACCTAGTTACAGTATCGCCATTGAATAGGATAGTGTTTTCACTGTAAGCTACATCTATGAATGGACTGCAGCAAATGTTACATGTTCTTATTGGAGTAAGACACTCTACTTATTCATGATGTCTTGCATTCCTTAAAATCTGTCACTCTATGTCTCACTGAAATCGACTGAATCTACCAAGTTTAATAACAAATATCCTATACAATAAAATCATGTGTTAAAATATATGCAGTTATTAAAGCTCACTTATGTTTCAGCATTCTGTTTTATTCAAGATAAATGACATTTAGCAAGATAGTATGATATTAACATTTTGGGAAGCATGTAGTTTAGACATTGACGTTATTGTTGTATGCTATACTGTCTGGCATGTCACTGAAGTCATATTAGTTGAAGCCAAGTGCATATAAGCCGCAGATTTCAGAAACATCTTCACTGCTCATATAAACTGCCTGCAGTGTGGTGGATCAGTGTATACCATAGTGAGAAAATGTGACTCAGAGACAGCTATGGGCCCACTGAGAAGGTCCCTCTTAAATGCACTTTTCTAGCACTAGTGCTGTCTGACATGATGGTCAAAGTGTTTTCCCTAGCAGTCCATGTGTCACTTGGCAAAGGCAACCCCCTCCTCTCACACTCACGCACACACACACACACACACACACACACACACACACACACACACACACACACACACACACACACACACACATATTGACACTAACACACACCCCACATCTTCACTGAGCTTACCTCCTATGTGACTTCTTCCATTGGAGTGAATGGGTGACCTTCATCTTTTGATGGTGTTCACTTTCTCCTTCAATAGTGGAAATTTAAGCAGCCTATCAAGTCACTGAATCACATTACAGCATAAATTGGGAGTTTCTGCCATTTCTGGGGAAGAATGCATGTCTAATTAACATTTCCACACCAAACACATGGCTAATTAACATTTCCCCACCACAGTCTACCTCATGATAATGCAACTCTGCCAGTGGGACCACCCTCTTTGTTGAGGTGCCCACTATTGAGAATCCTCAGGTGGCAGGGTGGTCTAAGAAATCTTACCACAAACTGGAAATCAGCCATGTTAAACATTTCTGAATACAGGGACTATGTGGTCTCTGCTCCCATTGTTTTCATATTTTCCTCACAGACTTATGCTTGCTATCCATCCCATTACTATATAATCTTAGCTACTACATCCAGCTTCCACTGGAGTGTGGTAATGAAGTAGCTGCATCCATTGTAACTTCCTCCAGGAAGAAGAATCACTCTGGGCTCTCAGTTTTACCACCCCTCCCTTATCACCAAATCCCTGAATCCCAATTGTTGATGTTGCAAGCAGGACCAAAACCTCTGTCAGTGTTTTCCCCTCACTTTTCACCAACACGAAATTTCCCACATTTTTATATTTTTATGCTTATATTGAATGTACTGGCATGAACCAGTGTGAGTTTTTTTTTTTTTTTTGTATCTTAAAAAAACATGAAAACATTGAAGCAGAAAGGGTTTGGTTCTTTGCTGTCTGAACACTTTCTTCTTGTTTTCCACTCCACCACCCATGTTATCACCCACATGACAGCCTCCTGTAGCTGATTAGAAAAATATATGACAGACTGTTATTTACCTTATGACTAAACAGCATTCATTGCTTGCAGCACAAAATGTCTGACAAGTACTTTGTTGCCTTTAACCAACAGCTGACTAATGCAAAGTATCAAACAGTTACTTATCTTTGCAGTAATCAACTTCAGTTGTTGACACAAGAACTGTCTGGGCAGGACTATGTTGCATTTAACCACACCTGTTAACAAGTTAATAATATTGATTTGCATTACACAATAAGATGGTATCACATGATTTTTTTTCAATCCATTTTTACTTTTCAGGAGTTATCAGAAGTGGCTTGATGCACCATTAAGATACATTTTTCAAGAATTCAACTTGACTGGAGCTCCTAATATTTCTTTTAACTCAGTGTTAAGTGGGCTATAAAGCTGATGTGCCTTTTGACCTGAGCTGGATGACAGATGTTGTTTGAGTTAACTGTCTAGCTTTCCTTATACTGAAACTAAAAACAAACAAAACTCTAAACATCCCATAACAAAATATGTACCAGCTACAGAAGCCATTTGACCATTAAATTGCACTATATTAAGACTCGTACATTTTCAGTCATCAGATTAAATGATTTTGGTATAGGCCACCTCACTGCCTTCACATTGTTTTATTTGTGTCTTAGAAATCAAAAGGAAAAAAAGTATGTGTGTTTTTGTTTCCTGTTTCTATTAATCATCTAAACAAATGTTTTGTGCATTTTACTGACAATTATTGCAGCAAGAACCAGCTGTTTAGCAGTTTTATGACCCTGTTATGGATTGAAGCATAGAGAGTTAGGTGTGAACGTGCAAACTTTCATATTCTGCATTAGAAGTCAACTGCATTTTACACTGCAGGTAAAAGTAGTGAGGCCGTGCTTAGGTATAAAAAGCATATTAGCAGCTCACGTGCGCACACGCGCACACACACACACACACACACACACACACACACACACACACACACACACACAAATTACTATTTGAAAATAATTGTTTTCCTCTCTAAATAATGGAAGGTGACACACCAAATAGTATACAAGCTACACTTAGAATGACTGAATTTAATGTCCCAATATGATTTGTGAAAAGCAAGCCATTATGGATAAAAAAATGAACAAGCACAGGAATTTGTCTAGTTCCAACCTAACCACAATGACTGTTGAGGAAAAAATTAAAAAAAAAAGAAAAGAAAGAAACTAGTTTTCTTAAACTTTATTAATGAGCTCTGTCACAATCATTTCCAAAAATCATGAAACCCAGGTAGTGTTCCAAAGTAACAAGCCTTTTATTCATCACAGGCAAACAATCCTGAATAACAAAAAAAATCAGAAATATTTTAATAATGTTAAATGTGCATATTCTTTAATTTTAAACCAGCCTATTTAAGGCAAACAGTATAAAACAAGGCCATAAAAGTGCATTTTAGAACGAGTACTTATCCCCCACACATTACTACTGATTAGATCAAACTAAATCCTAGTTAAGGAAAACACTACATATGTATGTGCAAACTGCATTCCAAAATCAAGTATTAAGAAAAGCATAAAATACACATTAAAAGACTTTTAACTAAAATCGCTTTGGCTACCTAATACAATAAAGCTTTCACCAGTTCTGTTACAAGAACTAAAATCAAGATAAAACATGTAGTTATCTAACCATAAATATAATCTAACTACAACACTATAAAAATACATCTGTGTAATAATATCATCTAGTAAATATCCATCCATATGTATTAGTGTGCATAAAAAACTAAATAACTAACAGCTCAGAAAAAATGGCAGCGCTTTTCAAAAAAAATAAGTCATGACAGTATTCATGTTTACAGCCCCAAAACATGTTTATTCAATGAAAACTAGTAGAAAAAACATAAAAAAACAGTGGTTGAAGTAAACTACTAATATATAAAAGTGTGCAGTTGTGTGTGTGCATGAGTGTGCATGAATGTCCACCAGTATGGTAAATGGGGGAAGCGGCATGAAAAAAAATGTGTGTTTTGAATTTACCGTTTAAATCTGGTGTGATACAATAAATCTAATCAAAGCAGAATTGAGGTTAAAGTAACTAAACATATACACATTCATACACATTGTACATATAATCTTTATTATTATTATTTAGTGTATTTTTAGTACTAAAATATTTCCTCAAAAAATTCCCAAAAAAACTTTATGGATTGTCTGGCAGCTTACGTAAATACAATATACACTTAACAGAGCAATAATAGTTAAGTCATAGTTTTCTGAATGCATTTAATTTCAACTGCCAGCATAATTCTTTTTTCTCCAAAACACCAGTGACACCTCCTTCAAGCTTATTTATCTCCACACAGTCCAGAATGAAACATTTAATCCAGAATGTCTGGGGTGTTCTAATAAGAGTTTGGATAAGGCGCTCCTCTGGCGTTTACATCAGTTGTCAAAAAGATGACCTGATATCCCCCTTTTCTTTTTACTCATAGTCTTACCCACATAAAATGCAAGGCAATCATTGCATGTGGCCCTATATGCAACTTTTTCAGTACTACAGTTACCACCTGCTGAAGATTTCGCCATCTTTTTAAGATACATGCACTCAAATGAGTCGCTATCCATCAAGAATCCATTACGGATTATTATTATCCATTATGGATATTTACTCATCTTTCTTTAAAGTTATCAGGCATGTGATACCTGTTGGAATATGACAAGATCCACAACCAGAAGTGAATGAAAAATATGTTAATTTATGCAAATGGACAACATGCATCCATTATATACTAATTTACCATATTGCACTGAGGAGGAATGGATTTAAGCAAGGTTTCTATAACAGGAATGCTGCCACTTCAGTCTTCTTCCCCTTCCTTTGCAGCTAATTGAAAAGTCATTTTATAAAGGTTGATAAAATAAGGTAATCTTAACCTGTTCACCTAAAATGGCACCGAATGGGAGGGATATCTCAAAATTCTGATTTTAAATGATGCAAACTACAAATATTCAACCATCACAAATGATATATTCTGCATAGGCTTACCATACGTCCGGTTTTCCCCGGACATGTCCTCTTTTTGTGCTCTTGTTTTTGTAAACTTCCGAGATTTGTCCGGATTTTACAATCCCAAGGCAGAACTCAAATCTACTGAAGGTAGAAGAGAGTCGCGAGGACTGTATTTGCGCGGGCCCGGGGAGAAGTGCAGGACTGTATGTGTTAGGGTGGAGAGAGGAGCAGAGGAGGACCCAGCCACAGCCGATCCATCTGTCTCTCATCACTACAGAGTGAGTCGGAGTCTCCGTTTTGGACTGTTTTTTTCACAACAAGTCTCAGTCATTCTGGTATGGTTTTTTTTTTGTGAGTACTGTGGGTGTGTGGAGACTGTTGTATGTTTGTAAACTCAAACGGTAAACCCAACTAACAGGCTAGCTCTCTGCTCCCAGCCCAGGCCCCAGCCAGGCCGAATCAGTCGTAGCTGAGGTTACCATTTTTTCATATGTGAGTTCAGACTAGTTTTCCCAAATGTTCTTGACTCTGACGTCCACAACATTTTTTAAGTTTTCTTTTGCTGCTGGTGGGTTACTCTTGAGAATCAAACATCTAGTCTCAGTGGCCTACCAGATAAAATCTAACACTGCATCATTGTCTGTTGCTTGTGTGATTAACTTACTGTCTTGACATATTACATTCAACTGACCTGGGCTGGCTGTCTTTCAGATTTCTTTGTGCCACGTTTGCTTAACTTAAGAGGGAGAAATTAGCTTAAAAAGGCAGTCTGCATTGTGTTGTGGGTACTCTTCAGTTTGTCTTCAGCTCTGCACGGGCCTAAAGCAGGGTTAAAAATGGCTGGTCTTGCCCCAGCCCAGGCAACTCGTTAAGGTGGTGAGTCAGTGAGTCACCCAAAACGCGAGAGAAGAAAATGCAGTTAATTTCCTTTTGATTTGAAAGTCTGCTTCACAGTGTAAGTAGAGAAAGCAGCATTGATTTTATTGATTGAACACTACTGCAGTTTTATTATAAACAGGTCAAGAGGATTTTTAAATAGACATATTTCCTGAATAAACGCAAAAGTAACTGTATGCTTGGAATCCTGTTAATCAGTGGCGGATGCTGCTAATTATTTTTATGGACTAATGCTAATATGACTTTAGTTACTGAAATGAAGTAAATATAATTTCTTTGTATTCTCTTTCCTGCCAGATTCAGCACATTACTACTAAATTACTACATTTGTTTTACTTTTTACATTGGTATCACAGTAAATATATTCAGTAATGACTCAAGATCAGTAGCAAAAAGTATGTACATTTGATAGAGCAATAAATGCAATGTTAGCACATTGATTAATAATACCTAAAACTCAATGATTGCAATAAATAGCTCTTAATCCTCTTTATAGGTTGCTATGTTAATGTGAAATAAGGTTTTTAACTTCTGATGACTATATTAAGAAAGAACTGGTGTGGAATAAGAGTTTTTTTTTTTTAATAAGGTACAGCAAAGCTCTTAACTGTGTTGAAAATATTGCTTTATTTTGTTTTGCTTTACTTGAGTGAAAAACGTAGAAGTGATTTCTGTACTTAGTTATACAGAACATTTCTAACTGTGATTATTTTATATTACTAAATATAACTGCAAATCATACATAGTGGCATATGACTGTATTTGCATTTGATTGTGTCTGTATTCATGCATGTGCAATCACATTTATATGGTGAGGTGGTATGATTATGCCCGTCTTAAAAAACCACACCAAGAGTAAACTTCTCTGCCTGTTGTTTATTATTCTGATTATGCATTATATTTTGTTGCATGTTTTAATATAGCAATAACTCACTGCTGGGTGTGGGTAGTGCTTAATTTAACCATGGTTGGTGTGGCTTGGTTACGACTCACGAGGGCAAAGTCTGATTGACCAAATAAAGCCAGCCGTATGTAAAAAAAAAAAAAAATATTAATTACTTTTTTCTTAAATAATGTCCTTGTATATAATGGCACCTTGATGCTCTTCCACACTTTCCCTGGTATCATGGGGCTTTCCTAATGTACTGCGCATATGGGACTTATGTTCCCATGCTTATACAGCACATCAGTGCTGTGTAAAGGAAGCAATGGAGAAAGGAATATCTCTGTTGTTTTTTTTGTTTTGTTTTTTTAGTTAAAGAAATTAAATCTGGAGATTGAAAATATAAGGATAATGTGGGACTTCTAACCGGTTTATTTCTTTAAGGGTAATACAATGATGGCTGTGGTAGGAGGTTCCAGTGGCAAATTTAGCAATTTTGTTGTAACAAGCATCCAGCTTGTGTAGGTCTGTCTGTCTAAGGTTGGTAAGTATGGGGGATGCATAGAATAGAGTGAAGATTATCTGGGAATTGGCAATGGAGATTCTAGCCGCCTTGGTTAGGAATTGGCGGCTTTGATATAATGCACCAAGTTTCTTGTGAACTTTTTTTATTGTGAGAGATATGTGGGTGCCAAATCTAAGTTTGTCTATTTCCACACCAAGTAATTTTGTGTGTTCTGGTGGAGGGATGATGGTATTGCCTTTGGCAAGAATGTTGAAGTGGGGGGTGTTTTGGGTGGCTTTGGAAGGTTGGAACAGGAGACGTTTTGTCTTACTTGGGTTGAGTAGGAGCTAAGCATTGGATAGCCAGCTTTCTACAGATGAGAAGGATTTTTGTGTGATTTGTTCTAGTTCTGGTAGAGTGGGGGCACAGCAGATGAGAATAGAGTGGAGGAAGTGCTGTCATATGGCATAAAACCATGTTGGGTTTTGGAGAGGAGATCATTAGCTAGGAGGTAGTTGGAGACCTGGGTGTTGACCGTATAACTTTTATGCTAATAGAAAATTGCTAGAATAACATGTTTTGTAAGTTTACACAAGCATTATTTAATATCTGACCTGATTTTTGAGCCTTTGTCTCACTTTCTTGTTTTTTTCTGTTATTAGTGAAAGTGAATGGCATAGTCAGCTTGAAGACTTGAAATTTAACAAAGTAGTTTAGCTCATAAAAATGCGAAGCGTCGTTGTGCATTTACGGATGCAATAAAGGCCAAATACCCGTGTTTACGTGCAAGGAGATATGAATGGGAAGCAGAATGCATGACATGTGGTGGCGGAACTTTCATTTCTGTTGCAAATAAGGGTGCGCTTGATTTGAATGCACACATAAGTACAGCATGTTAAAATGTTCGAGGAGAAAGTTCATCCTCAAAAATCACCAATTATTTTGTAACACCTGGTTCAAAAATTGATGAATCAGTGTCAGCGGCTGAAGGAACTCTGTCATTTCATGCTGTTAAGCATCATCACAGTTATAGGTCGATGGACTGCAGTTGTGGCATGTTGAAAACAATATTACCTGACTCTGACATTGCACGAAGAGTTTCGTGTGCCCGGACTAAAACAGAAGCAATTGTCAACTCTGTCCTGGCTCCACATTCTGTCGACTTGGTGGAGAAAGCACTTAACCATATACGTTACTGTGGAGTCGCAACAGATGGTAGCAATCATGGTTCTGTGAAGTTATTTCCGATCCTCTTGCAGTATTTTGACTGGAAAAATGGTGGCATACAGTCTAAACTTGTTGATGTTCACAGCACCCCTAATGAAACTGCAGATACAATTTCCAGATGCATTAAGGACACTTTAGACAAGCACCACTTATTTCAGAAATGTATTGCCTTCAAGGAGATAACTGCAATACTAATTTTGAGCTGATGGCTGTAACGTATTTGCTAATTTGAAGAGGATGAAAAAGAGTGGAACATTAGCTGGAGTTGGCTGTCCAGCACATGTACTAAACAACTGCGTGCAGCATGGCACTGACACACTAAATGTTGACATTGAGTCAATACTTCTCAAAATTTACAACTACTTTTCAATTTACACCATTCAAACTGAACAACTGAAAGACTATTGTGAAGTTGTTGAGGTGGAGTATCGTCAGCTGCTTTACCACAGCAAAACTAGATGGTTATCATTATTTCCAGGCATTCAGCGGCTGTTGCAGATGTTTCCCGCTTTAAAGTCTTTTTTCTTGTCTCAAAAAAATCCGCCTATTCTAATAAGTTCTTTGAAAATGATATGAGTGAGGTTTACCTTTGGCACGTGCATTCACTGATGAGTGTATTTCATTCGCACATTGAAGAAATTGAACATGAAAACAACTCGTTGCTGGAGGTTATACACTGCCTGAAATCTGTTCACACTGTTCTCGCATGCCGGCGCAAGAGGGTTCATGTCAATTAAGGTGAAAGAACTGTTAACGAGATGGACTAGAAGACTGTTGTGATGCTTTCTGTACACAAGTGGCCACAATGTATAGAACTTGTCTAGAGTATCTGGAAATGTGGACTGAACCAGTGGAGGAGTTCAGTAGATTTGCATGGATGACATTAATTGAAATTCCAAGTTGGAATGAAGTTGAACAAACTGTGTTATATCTCAGAGAAAAGGGTGCATGTTGACGATTCCAAATGTTTTAATCAGTTTTGCTATTTGAAGAAATTTGTTGAGGCTAATCTTAACGAGGAAGACTTCAAAGAGATTCTGAGTCACGAGAGATGGGTGAAATACTTCAACAGTTGCAAGAACGAGGAATGTTTCTCAGAAATTATTGTGATCGCAGAGTTTTTCTTTGCAATTCCGGCACATAATGCAAACGCTGAACGGGTATTTTCACTGATGCAAAGCCAGTGGACAAAGGAAAGGAACAAGTTGTCAGTTGAATCGATAAAAGGAGTTCTGTTTGTGCAGCATAATTTTAAGCATATATCGTGCAGAGACTTTCACGCATACCTTTGCACCCAGCCGAATTTACTGAAAGCAATTGGTTCTTCTGAAAAATATGCTTGGGCTAAAGCACAGGCTCAGTCAGACTTGTCAGATTTTTCAGGGAACCAAGAAGCATGAGGTAAGGATCTTGATTTCTGCAACATAAACTGTTAAATAAATATTAAAGTTTTATATATTATAAGTTGTTTGATTTTAATGAATAAATAATTGACGTTAAGTGGCAACAGTTAATTATTTTGATTGTTAATTATGTTAGGATTGTTATTTAAACTTAATGCTTCATTCTTGTAATTGAGATCTGAGGAAGTGTGGTTTTCCACGTGAAAGCTCTCATCTGTCTATTTTACTGTCTGTTATTAAATTGGATTTTACAATTTTTACCATCGTGGTGATCCTTCCTTGCTTGCTTTGTGATACTGTTAATTAAATATATTACATATAAAATAATGCATTATATATACCTTCTCTATTTTTCACACTGAATCGTTGTTTGTATTTCCTTTTTTTTTTTTTTTTTTTTTTGGTCTTCACCTAGTCTGAAAGCCTGAAAGCCCTTTTGGCCAGACAAAGAACCTATCGTCCTCTTTTTCGTATAACCAAATACGGTAACCCTAATTCTGCATAAATTAATTTAGGAGATCATGTGTTGAAGTCTGTAACAGTGTCTGCTTTTACCATTTTGCTAATGATCAGAGGTCTTGACTTTAATGGTTTTATATGAGGAAGAAATGGCTTTGATCATCACCTCTAAACAGTTTGACTTACTTAAAGCTTTTCACTCACAAACATAATTTCTACTGAATTGCAAAATTAATTTTGATAAAATGTAAACATGCAAAATCGGTGCCATCCCATAATAACCTCAGTTTCATATTCCAGTCACAAGAAAATGTTTAGTATTATGCAGTAACACCCAATCTGAAATATAAACAAATGTCAGAAAAAACTTTTCCACATGAAAATATTTGTTTACTTAATCAGTCAATGGAGAACAACCTAGCATCCTTCTTGGCCATGTGTATATCCATGATAATGCATGTCTCTTTCTCAGTTTCATAAAAAGAGGCTGACAAATGTCTGCCACAAGATGATAAGACACACATGACAAAGATTTTAATACTGGCCAGTAACACTCAAAAGAGCATTAACCAGTTTAAAAGTCATTGAGTGCAAATATAAAGAGTATGTTTATTTAAAATAGTTTGTATTATGTGAACACTAAAAAGTACAATATCTATAGATGATTTGCTTTATATTAGATCACATAGAATTTAAAATATTTGCAAAATTTCTATTAACTGCAAAGGTGCATTAGATATAAGTCAATATTGGATATGACTCAATGGCAAGTCCAGGTTCCACATTTGCAATGCAAATAGAAAATATAATACATTTATAGTGGCATAATGCCATATTAAACATATATTCCACAAGAGAGTAGAAACAAGTTTAGTTATAAGTTATTAGCCACCTGACAGTGTGAACCTTGGCTCTAGATTGTTGAAGTGACACCCCGACCCCATGTGCAAAAAATGAGAAAAGGTGTTGTGGATGGATTTCTAAAACAACCCTGCTGAAAAGTGTTTATCAACCTTCAGTAAAATCAACTAAAATAGAGCTAAAAGCACAGTTCACACGGAACAAGTTAACCTTTCTGTTTGTTGTCATTTACAGTTATTAAGTAATTCAAGTATTTCACATAATCCTCTGTTAATTCAGTTACCACACACATTTATGCTTTAAACATTCATCTCTGCTATACTTCACACATGGTGCTTTTTTGCACATGCTACCATTGAAAAGGGAAAATGAATAACTGAAGAACCTAGTTAAGAATAAATAAATAAATATACAGTTGCTGTAAAGTAGCCCTTACTGTAGCTTTTCCTCTGAAATCCACTATGAATACTCATACGTATCTAATTTTAATTGGTACATGATAAGTCAACCCTAAAACATCTAACACTTTGAAAACATTGGGAGGTCAACAAGGACACTCCTATGAAGACTAAACTTAAAAAAAAACATTTTTTTTTTGGTAGGCATGTCATGCCCTCTGAACTATAAACATATATCTATCTATATATATATGTATATATATATACACACACACACACACACACACACACACACACACACACACACACACATATATATGTGTGTGTGTGTGTGTGTGTGTGTGTGTGTGTGTGTGTGTTCACCTATATATCACCTCTCCTTACTGATATACAATCCTCTCTTAAATCCAGACTGAACTCATGCTACAATAAAATCACAAAATTTGTAGCCAGCACCAAACACTCCTTCCACCACTGTGTATCACTCCAACATCTAAACTGGCTAGATCTTCCCCAACATCTAACATACCTGCAACTAACCACAGCTCATAAGCTAATCCATAAGTCTTCTAGTTGTCCTACCCTCTCCTTTCTGTTCATCATGTAACACCCAAATAGACCTCTGCGATCAGTCAGTCAGATGCTCCTTGTTTGTCTTTCGGCTTTTTCCCAGTAAGCGGTCGCCAGAGCAGAACTCCAGTCCGCTAATGATTGGCAGTAGATTTTTACGAAACACCAAGGTGCCAGCTCGTCGCCCAACCTTCAACGATGACACGACCATTTACGCACGCATGTCTTTCGAATGCTACCCAACCGTGGGGAGGACATGCAAACTCTACACAGAAGGCACTCCCAAGCCACGACGAGAATCGAACGGGAGAACCTCTTGCTGTGAGGTAACAATGCTACCACCGTACATGTAGCAAAATCTAACCTTTCCGCCAGTCAGATGCATTACCCATATGCTATAGCAAAATTATGGAATGCTCTCCCTCCTTCAATTAGGTCTACTAGCAACCCTGAATGCTTTAACACTTCACTGAAACAACACCTGTTCTCTCATTGGCTATGTGCATGTACCAGCACTGACTATTACAAAAAATATATATATATTCCTAGCCATCCTACTTTTCCTCCCAATCTCACTTATGGCTCAGACTCCTCATATATACATTTAGTGCTTCTAACTAAGTCCAACATATGCCACCCAGCTACACACAATGTACTATACCAGGTGCCTACCATATCTTCTGTTCATGCTTGATGCCTATATAGTAATCGCTCTAAGGCTATACCTCACTCACTCACATAATCGTTAATCTGCTGCTCTCCATCTTTCCCTGTCTACTGCAGATCTGCAATACTGTATTGTTCACACATTCGCTATTATCCCATGACAGCAACTGTAGTCTTGTTTGGCTTGCATACTTAAATGCTAACATCTGTATAACTAGTATTATCTATTTTATTGTATCACCGATTCTGTAATGTAGCATTCAGTACCATCGCTGCTTGATTTCTCTATTTTGATTCTGTAGCTTTATCATGTTGTTTGTGTTTGAAGCTTTTCTCCCTGGACCACTCCTGAAAATGGGCTCACCATGGCCCAGTAGACCTCCCAGTAAACAAATGCAATAAAAAAATAAATAAATATGCAGATGTGTGTATGTGTGTGTGTGTCTGTGTGTGTGTGTGTGTGTGTGTGTGTGTGTGTGTGTGTGTGTGTGTGTGTGTGTGTGTGTGTGTGTGTGTGTGTACATAGATACATGCATGTAAATATTGACTCCAAGATTGCAAAAACTCAAGTAATACGAAGAAAGTGAGGAAAACAGAAAACTCACCCTCTCACTATTCTCTACCATGACAGGACACCAGCGATCTTCCAGGTTCCACATCTTGAATGACAACCAACTGCCCACTGGCAAACAGTATGGTTCCTTTCTCAGGGTGATGCTAACAGCATAGTGGTATAAGATCGAAATATGACGTGTGAGAATCACTTATTAACAAAAGCCTAAAAACATAATTTCTTCTACGGCAGACTATTGTAAATAAATATGCAAATTCAGCATCAAGGTCTATTTAGATATTTATAATGGCTGGTAAATGGAAAGCTATAAGTTCATAGGTTCATAGGTTGGTACTAGGCTATTGGCCCTAGAGCCTATACAAGCCTAGCCATAACAATTCCCTGGCTATTTCTTCCCACACTATTTACTTCCCTGAACCCCTGTCTAGCAGGGCGACTGACATGATCCCCAGGGTGAATTTCCTTTCTCCCATCCAATCATCAAGGTTCCTTTTGAAGAGGGCCAAAGAAGTGCTCTGCTTGACATGTATGGGCAGTCTAATCCAGAATCTGGGGAGACTCTGGGTCAGGAACCTATACCTCCAGCATGTTTTGTTTATTGTGATGACAAGGTTTAGATCCCTGGAGCGTGTGGCTCTGAAGGATTGGGATTTCTTTAAGTGTAGCATGTCCAACAGCTCTGAGTTTTACATGGTCTTGTATGTTAAGCAGAGATCGCCTCAGAGTAGACGATATGCGACAGAGTATAGCTGGAGTTTTTTAAGGCAGTCAGCATAGTGATTCTTTTAGTAAGGTATTTCTGTTGCCTTTCCAGTTGTTGCAGATGTCTTGAGAGGTACATACCAAATGGGGCATTGTATTCTATAATGGGTTTAATGAGGTATGAGTACAGTGGGACAATGACCTTCTTTTTTCTGGATGAAAATCCCTTAGTGACAAGGTGTGCCACATAGAAGGATTTCCTGACTGTTGTGGTGATGTGGTTATTGAAGGTGAGACCACTGGCCACCTGTGTCCCTAAGTCTCTTATCACACTTTCAGTGTTTAGTGTACTGCCACCTATGTGGTAATTCATGGGTACATGGTTTTTTCCCAAAGGGGATAACTATACATTTCTTGGCACTGAGCTTGAGCCCATGGCTCTGGCACCAAGCAGCACTATGGCGAAGAGTGGTACATTTTCATGTACTAATTACTTCTGGTACTCAGTTTGTTCACTATATAAGGAAGCTCAAAGAAAGAAGTTGTTCAAGAATATTCAAAAATATGGTATGTACTTGTGTGTGTGTGTGTGTGTGTGTGTGTGTGTGTGTGTGTGTGTGTGTGTGTGTGTGTGTGTGTGTGTGTGTGTGTGTGTGTATCATGCTCTCAACTGTCTGGATTTTTACAAACTGTCCAGACATTTGCCTTATATTTTTGGTCTGTTCCTCATAAAAGGTGTGGTTTTCTCGCAACTAGCTGAGGATTGAAGTCACTAAATAATGATAAACCTTTGAGTTTCAGACTTTAAATCCTTCAGAAAATGCATGCTAACACAAAATCTATTATTTTAACAACTTTCTAAGTTTATAAGAGCACTAAAGACCTATTTCTTTCACTAAGAGGTTGTGAAGTATATACATATATATATATATATATATATATATATATATATATATATATATATAATTTCAGCATTCTAAGGCCATGAAGCTGAAAATGCAGAATGTCAAAAGTGCATAAGAGCGAATTTGAATATCTTGAATCTGCGCTTATGCATTTCCGGTAAGTTACATGAAGTATTTGGCTGGTATGGTGTCTGAAATTGCAGGTGAGTGAGGGTTTGTGTGTTTTTGTATGTGTGGGTAAGGGTAGGGAGGTGTAAGTATGAGTGTGAGTGTTGGATTTGTTAGTGTTTGTGTATGTGTGATGTGTATTTGTGTCCTAGCAATTGTAGAATGCCGTGGTCTGATTTTTTTTTTGTTATGTGCGATCTCAGAGGTGGTATATATAAGTATAGGGGTGTGGGGGTGCAGCCCCCCTGCTTACATGTAGTGTAGGCTTGTGTGGTTTGTGTGCTGTGGGTAGAATGGTGTATGGTGTATGTATATTTGTGATTGTGTGATTCGTGATTGTGAGTTTTGGGATTGTGAATGTTTCGGCTTCATAGTTTCAAAATGCTGAAATTCGAGATTTCAGCATTTCGAGATTATGAAGTGAAACTATATATATATATATATATATATATATATATATATATATATATATATACATGCACACACACACATACACACACACACACACACACACACACACACGCACACACATCATATTTAAAGACTCTGGATACTTCATACTACAAACATATAATTCACTTACTGATGAGTCAGGATTCAACAGTGTTTCAAAGCAATTTAGTCTCTCAGCCATTATCACCTTGCCAATTCCCACTCTCAGGCTGTAACCCCCCCCCCCCACCTCCTTCTCAAGGAGGACTAGACCAGTTTGTCCCATAGTAAGTTTGAGAAGACTGATCCAGTCATTCAGCTTCTGTCTGAAGGATGAAAATTTATTTCACTGCTTAACCTGCAGGGGCAACTTATTCCAGAGATAGGAGGGCACTACATAACGAATCTAATTCTCTGTCATGTTCTATATATCTGCTAGTTGAAATTTAGGCCACTGATTATGATGTTTACTAAGTTATTAGCCTTTCAAGTATATAGACAATTAAGTATGACAGGTTCTCAACTGGCAAGGTATTTTTTCTGGCTTTCGCTTAAATTACTGCATCTCGACTGCATTTCACTTAAAAAACAGCTCTGCATATTGTTTTTACTGTACTTGTGTTGAATTTATACTGTTAGCACTTTAAAAAGTTATTTTTTGTTTAATTTAATTGTTAGGCTAACACACTCAAGTGCGCTAGCCGTTTTATAGCATTTACTGTTTGTTACTGTATCTTTTTCTCCTTTCTCTGTAAAAAAAAAAAAAAAAAAAAATCCTTGTTTTCCTGCTTTTCTGAACTAGAATAGTCCAATCTTCAGATTTTGCTGATCTCTGGGCTTTGTCTTAGTTCCTGTGCTAATCATATCCTAATTTGGATATGAGGAAGCTTCTTTGTTCACCAGTGGGAGTGGGGAGCACTGAGCAACCTATTTGTCCCTAGAGGATTGGTTCCAGCCCAGCAACTTGTAGTTTATTGTCCATTTTCGATCAATTCCTGGCTCTTTTCAACCCCCTGCTATAAAGCCCGCTTTTGCGCACTTTAGCGCGAATTAGCGCAAAGTTGCTCATAGAGCAGCAGCACCGGTTAATCAAGTTTAAACTATTTCTGGCTCTGTAAAGTCTGCTCTTCAATTTTTCCCTTAGAACTGTTCTACTTTTATTTATTTTTTTATTTAACATTTGTTGACCGGGAATGTCTGACTAGGTTCCACAGAGCCTGTTTTCAGCAGAGGCCCGGGGAGAAATGCTCCAGATGCATGTCTTTGGAATGTGGGAGGAAACCGGAGTACCCGGAGGAAACCCACGCGAACACAGGGAGAACATGCAAACTCCACACAGAAGGCACCCCAGCCAAGAATCGAACCAGAGAACCTCTTGCTGTGAGGTGACAATGTTAACCACTGCACCACTGTGCCGCCCAACAATCTGTGCAATCTAAACAGCCTATACTCTATCTAAAAAGCTCAGCACTTGCTCCTAAAGCATTTCTTATAGAGGTAAAGCACTCTTAAACAAAAGAAAGTACTTCATTCACCTAAATTTCCTTGAGTACCCATTTCCCTATAGGTCCCTTCTGACTCAGTTACACAGCAATCTTTTTCACTATTTCTAGCATGTCGAAGGGTCAGTTGCTGGCGTCCTCTCCTGTTCAGCTGGTGAATCTGGGAATCTTGAGGCAATGTTACAATTGCCTCATGTACACAGACAACCCTCTCCTCCTCCCAACAAATACAAATATATGCGAGAGATGCAACTATATAGCCAAACTGGAGGCTGAGCTCTCTCAATTCAGTACTGGCAAGACCAGTCAGGAGGAGAAGGTAACCACGCACACCACAAACCCAGTCTCACATAGAACTATCACAACTGCAAACCAAACACATAAACACACAAAAACATACTCGGAGGCACTGATTAAAAATATACCAAAACAACAGAGGCCTCCAAAGCAGACAACCAAGCAACCGCCACCTCAAGACATAGCACATGCAACACATAGTTCACAAAGTCAGTGTGCTAAACAGTCACAGCCCTTAAGGCCAAACAACATGCCAGACACACTTGTAATAGGTGACTCCATAGTCAGACACACTGACGTCCTGCTCACCAGACTGAACAAGGAAAAGGTCACAGTAAGCTGCCTGTCGGGAGCTAGAATCCGCCACATGACACAAGCACTCAGGACACTCCACAGCAAGTACAAATATGACTCAGTCATTGTACATGCCAGTGTGAATGACCTGAGACGTACCTCCCTGGACTAGATGAAAAGAGACATAGAGGAGCTCTCTGATTATGTAGCCCAGGCCGGTATGACCCTGACCCTGAGCAGCATCTTACCCTCACCAAGAATGATGCCACAGTACAAAGACAAAATGATCAGTTTTAACAATTGGCTTAATTACTGGTGTCATTCTAAGGGGATCCAATGTCTGTCTGCTTGGGATGACATGCTTGACAAGCCACACTGTTTCGCAAGGGATGGCTTGCACCTGTCACCCCTGGGCTTCCGGATATTGGCCAAGGCTCTTGCCACCCCCATAGTGCCTTTTTTAGGCAAAGCTCAAATGACAAACCTACCTCCCTAGAAAACACAAGTGGAAAAAAACTAAGGGTAATGCTGCTCAATGCCAGAAGTCTAAACCTCAAGATGCATGCCCTCGAAGCCCTCCTCAGTATGGAGAACATCGATGTCTGTGCAGTTTTACCTCATATCATGCTTTTAGGCCCCAAAACTTGGACCGAACCATAAAACGAGGGGGAGTATCCATATTCATCAAAGATACCCAGACCTCCAGGTTAGTGGCAACGCACGAAGCATCGGAGACCATCCAGGTGCAACTAACCATAGGCAAAATTGCCTTACAGTTTGTAGCATGCTACAGACCACCCTCTCAAACTCAGGAACCCCACACAGCCTTCCTGAAGACACTGGAGAGTATGAATGTCTCTCCAAATACCATCATATTGGGAGACTTCAACTACCCAAACATAGACTGAGAACATTACTCAAGCCCCAACACCCTAGCCCAAAGGTTCCTAGAATTCATAAACTCAAATGCAATGGAACAACTAGTCACCATACCCACAAGAGGAGACAATATACTAGACCTGATCATCACAAACTTGGGGACAAAATGCTCCACACCAGAAGTATATCCCTCTTTGGTAAGATCAGACCATAAATTAATCTCACTGGAAATCCACATCTCGCCCCCACCCCCTGCACAAAAGACCACAGTGAAGGACTTCTCAAAAGCCAACTTCACACTTCTTAAGAATGAAGTGGTATCCTTCAAGACCCCTTAGCCAGTGGAAACCACAACCCACACTGCTGAATCCTTTGCAAATGCCTTCTACGGGCACCTTCAAGAATGCATGGATCATGCAATCCCAAATAAAACCAAGACCCATTCCCCCAAAGGCAGGCGCCCGGTCTGGTGGACCCCAGCCATAAACAAACTTTACAACAGGAGGAGGAAGCTACTACATGACAGAGCAAAATCCCTAAAAGGGAAGGCATCTCTGATCAGTACTAGCAAAAAACTACGATCACTCATAAAATCATCCAAGGCCAACTTTGAGAGAAAAATCGCAAAAGACACAAAAGACAATCACAAGGCCTTCTTTAACTATGTCAGAAACCTGGGTGGAAACTCCCAGATATGCTCAGAGTTAGTCCAAAATGACACAAAATACACTGAACCCACTGACATTGCCAACATTCTGGCGGACAGGTTCAGTGCAAATTTCTCCTCCCCCTCCCCCCCAAAAGGAGAAATAACTATCCCAGCTGAGTGTAGCCTCCCTAACATCTCAGATGCCCAGGTGAGAGACGCCCTCTCTAAAGCTAAAAACACAGCATCAATGGGACCGGACGGTGTCCCGGGCTGTGTGCTACATGAACTCCAAGAGGAACTAAACCCACACATAAGGCCGCTGTTTAATCTTAGCCTTACTACAGGATACATACCCAAAGAATGGCGTATGGCAACAGTGGTCCCACTTCACAAAGGCAGTGTTTCTACGGACCCTGGAAATTACCGCCCCATAAGTTTGACGAGCCTGGTCTGCAAAGCTATGGAGAGGATCATTATGGAACTCATAAACAAAGACATTGTGGACCTACAGACATTGGATCCTACCCAATTTGGCTTTGTCAAGGGCAGATCCTGCCTTTTGAACTTGGTCGACTTTTTTGAAACAGTCACTAAGGCCATTGATGAGGGTAAGGCAGTTCACACAGCCTACCTTGACCTTGCAAAAGCCTTTGACACAATACCCTACTCAGGCATCATAGACAAACTCACCAGCTTAAATATATAAACCCATATGTCACAAGATGGGTTGCAAACTGGCTCAAGGACAGAACCCACAGGGTCAGAGTTGCTGGAGCTATGTCAGACTCTAAGCCAGTCACAAGTGGTGTCCCACAGGGCTCAGTCCCGGGACCCCTCTTGTTCGGCATTTATTTTTCCGAGGTACAGGCAAGCATAGGAGGATTGTGGCTGATAAAGTTCACAGATGACTGCAAACTGGGCGCCATAATTGATACTCCAGCAGACTCAAACATCCTTCAGAGAGGCCTCATAGAAACAGATAATTGGTGCCAGAGCCATGGCCTTAAGCTGAACACCAAAAAATGTATAGTCATACCCTTTGGGAAAAACAAGGTACCCACAAATTATCACATAGGTGGTAATCCATTAAGTACGGAAAAGGTAATCAGGGACCTAGGGACCCAGGTTGACAGTAACCTCTCATTTGACACTCACATTGCCAAAGTGGTTAGAAAGACCTTCTATATTGCCCACCTTATCATGAAGGGTTTCACATCTAGATCAAGAGAGGTCATTGTGCCCCTGTACTCATCTCTTATCAGGCCAATGATTGAGTACAATGCCCCATTTGAGGTGTATCTTACCCGACACCTGCAGCAGTTGGAAAGACCCCAAAAGTTCCTCACCAAGAGGATAAAGGGTCTTAAACATATGTCATATGCTGCCCGACTGAAAAAACTCCAGCTCTATTCAGTCGTATACCGCCTTTTCAGAGGTGATCTGTGCCTGACGTACAAGGCCATGTCCAATCCGGAATTAATGGACATGCTCCACCTCAGAAAATCCAAATCCATCAGAGCCACGAGAGCAAGAGACTTAAACCTCAACACAGAAATAAATAGGACATGCTGGAGGGACAGATTCATAACCCAGAGGCTCCCTACACTCTGGAACAGAATCCCAATCCATGTTAGGCAGAGCCCCTCACTAACTCTATTCAAGAGAAATCTTGACGAGTGGATGGGAGATAGTAGGTTTACCCCGGGGGTCATCTCTGTGTCACTACTAGACAGAGGCACAGTAAACTAAACCCTAAAAAGGCATACTATTCTCATCCTAAGGGGTGGTGAAAGCCACACACACTCTGGCTAGGCTTATAAATGCCCTAGGGCAGATAGCCTAGTACGAACCTATGAACCTATGAACCTATGATGCACAAATCACCTCCTTAAACATCTACAAGATACTGAGTATGGGGATAGAACTTCTAGCCTCTCTTAGTTTTGCAGGATATTTAAACCTGAAATCTTCTTAACTGGGAACCTCTGTGGCTTTTCTAGTCGTTTGGTATGTCAAGTGAGGTACACATTGAAGGGGACATTGTACTCTATAATTGGTTTAATCAGTGTGGAATAGAAGAGAATGATGACATCTTTAGATCTGGATTATACAAGACCATAACTAGAGTAGGGAAAGGAAGGGGGCTACTTTCCTGTGTGTAAGCTGTTAGGTGGCATGATCAGCAAGTGCTGATGGTGTGGCAGTGAGTTCCAGTCC